>NC_048302.1:67731222-67912705 GCF_013100865.1 Trachemys scripta elegans
AGATGTTTCGATTAGTGAAATGTTCCTTTTTACTCTCTGAAAAGGTACATTCTAAAACCAGCAGCCAGCTAAAATAGAGCTAAAATAAAGTATGCCTTTTAGTAAAGATAAACATCTAGATTTGAAAGGCTGTTCTTTCTGACCTTGCGCGATATATTGAATATAATCAAGTGTGGCAAGTTATTTTCTGTAATAGTTCCTAGGTGACAAGAAGGTGGTGTCTTTGCATGAAATGTTTATACTTATAAAATTTTAGACCGTAAACAGGATATCTAAACAAATATGTCTTATCAGAATACATAGTTAATGGCTGAAGTGATGACATTTCTTCTTGTGATTTAATCTTTTGATCAGTTTCCCCAGGTTCAGTTATTGATCTTTACTGACCTCTATAGAGGAAGCAAGTATTGAATGCATTGTTAAAGGCAAAATTTTAGTTATGGTAGTTGTCACTAATTGAGAAACATAACTTTTGATATTCTCTGCTATGTAAAAATGGTACCAAAACTCTTCCCAATAGGCATATTTAATATCTTCTGTACCACCACTGCTTTTATCCAAGTTTTATGCTGAATTAGGTCCAACAAAGCAGTGACTTTTGTAGTAATGTCTTCAGTACCATTGACGTGGTTTTTCTGTGGCAGAGTTCTTGGCTCATCCATCATCCTGATACTAATATAATGCTGTTCTCATTGTCTTCATCAGTAATTAGAATTCGAATGCCAGCAGGCTGATGCCATTAAGAGGTTGGGATTCTTAATTATTAGTGTTATTCTTAACTTGTACACAGTGTATAGGAAAGAACATTGGAAATCATTTTCTATCTAATCTTTATAGCATTGTGTATTTATTTGCTCATCTATTAGCACCAGTGTCAGTTGCTTAGTATATCACCACCTAATATATTAAAATATTTAAAACCATTAGTAGTAAATTGTTCCAGTCTGTTTTTTGTCTTGTAATTTAATTACACTCAAGTGATTTGATTATTTGAGTTTCTAACTTTTTAACAGTAACATGCCATTTCTCATTTAGTTTATAGTCTATATATAGGCCAATAAGTATGGGTCCCCATTAATGAAACCAAAGACTTTTTGTATGTGAAGATGGTTCTAGAAATTTGAATTTTATTTTTTGCCATTGCAGTAGTGCTACTGGAAGTTAAAGTAGACATTTAATAAACAGCAGGTGCGCTTCTAAACGGAAATGATCCCTGAGTTGCAAAGCATCTTTTAACAAACTGCCTCTAAGACCCAACAGGGAGCGTGATCCATGTGAATGGCTCCTGAAAGTGGTTAGGTAGAGTATGAAGCAGTCCTAAATGTGCTTGGAACAGCATTCTAGCCATGACAATAGGTTTTTTTTCCCCTTTAAGTCTTCAGAGTATGAGATACAGGTAGACAATGAAGCTGAATTATAGGGAGAAGCATCCATCCATAGAAGCATCCATGTACTAGAAAGAAGAACTCTGAATTCTGATTCTTAGGAGCTAATTGGGTGCCATTGATCTGAAGTCAATGACAGTTCTTTTTGACTTCAGGGGTATAGGCTCACACGGAGAATAAATTGCAGGATTGGACTATAAGCAAGCAGATCCTCTGACTTCAAACTACTCCACAAGGTCTTAATCATCATTTCATTCTCTCAAATGAATAACCCTCTCTGCCTGGATGCTACTATTGAAATGAAAGTAATCTTTTGTGAGAACATAGCAAAAACCTAAATATGCTAGAGGAGAAATTTCACAGCAGCGCCTGAACATTCATTCTATAGAATGATTTTATTGGTGACAACATACTGCATTCCTCTTCCATGCTTTCTCCTTTTATTTTGTAATACAACTTTTCTGCAGATCTAATAGATTTGTGTAGTGGTGTTGGAGAAGCTTTCTCATTGATCTTAGTCAAGAGCAACATTGGTGATTTCTCCCCTAAACCAGAAGAGCATGCTCATATGATAGCATTCCATATGAACATTCAAAGGGTTGGCTATGGTAAAAGGACCAGTCGGCCGTCCACTCTGTGTATTCTAATACACTAGTAAAATACTATTTCTCTTCAGAAAAGTCACTCTTACAGGATTGAAGCAGTAGCATTTGGACGTCTGTTAGGGCTGGTGTATGTTGAGAACGTGTACTGGCACAGCTACTTCTCCTGGGGCTGAGAAAAATCCACACCCCTGAAAGACTTAACTATACTCACCTTAACCCTGGTTACTCGCAGAGAGATGGATTACCTGTGCTGATGGGAGAACCCTTCCCATTGGCATAGGTAGTATCTACACTGAAGAACTACAGCTATTGTGCTGCTGTAACATTTCAAGTGTGAACCAGCCCTTAGAGTTTATTTCTAAGTTAGGGAAAATATGATTTCAGCCACTCCGTCAGACTTAAATAAGGTATTAAGTACTTTATCTGGTATGGATGAGCTAGATAAATTGAACTTAGTACAAGTTAGCTGGTGCCAAGCAGCCATTTTCATAGTCAGACACTAGTTGTCTTTTACTACACTGTAGTCATGCGCTAGCTGTATCTGTCTTAATTTTTTTTTTCCAGTTCACAGCTTTAGTGTGGATTTTTCAAATCAGTCAAGAGTGAACTAAGTGCTACCCTTGCAGCTAATGGGGGTTGTATCATTTATTCCAAGGGTTGCAGTAACAGGCCATTACTGAGCCCTTTTGAAAATCCCACACTAAAGTGAGATTTATTAATGAGAACTAGGCATCCACATTCTAGATGCCTTTAAAAATCTCAGCCTAAAGCTTTAATAATATTTCCACTTCCTTGTACTTTAGGCTGCAAACTATTCTCTGTAGTAATTTTAAAGAGCGCAAGACTACTAGAGTGATTGCTAAAGCTTTGTTTCACTATCCTTCCCTGAAATTTGTTACAAGCTTGGTTCCACTTTGCTTTAATTATTCATAATCAGACAAGAACTTATTTAGGATCCACTGCCAAGGGTGATAGGCTCCAACTTTATGTATTTTAAAAAAATCATTGGATTAAGACAATATGGGACTTCTCAAAATCATCCTAATAGCAAAAAAATAAAATCATGTATTCTTTTGAGGAACCATCCCCCAGTCTAGCCTTGTCTTTAGACAAACATAAGAATGATCGTACTGGGTCAGACCAAAGGTCCATCCAGCCCAGTATCCTGTCTACCGACAGTGGCCAATGCCAGGTGCCCCAGAGGGAGTGAATCTAACAGGTAATGATCAAGTGATCTCTCTCCTGCCATCCATCACCACCTTCTGACAAACAGAGGCTAGAACAGTGGTTCTCAAACTTTTGTAGTGGTGACCGCTTTCGCACAGCAAGCCATGGAGGGCACCCCTCCCCCTTATAAATTAAAAACACTTCTTAAAATAGTTAACACTATTATAAATGCTGGAGGTGAGGCAGGGTTTTGGGTGGAGACTGACAGCTTGTAACCCCCCAGGTAATATCTCATGACACCTGAGAGGTCACAACTCCCAGTTTGAGAACCCCTGGGCTAGGGCCCCCATTGCTTACCTATCCTGGCTAATAGCCATTAATGGACTTAACCGCCATGAATGTATCCAGTTCTTTTTTAAACCCTGTTATAGTCCTAGCCTTCACAACCTTCTTAGGCAAGGAGTTCCACAAGTTGACTGTGTGCTGTGTGAAGAACTTCCTTTTATTTGTTTTAAACCTGCTGCCCATTAATTTCATTTGGTGGCCCCTAGTTCTTCTATTATGGGAACAAGTAAATAACTTTGCCTTATTCACTTTTTCCACATCACTCATGATTTTATATACCTCTGTCATATCCCTCCTTAATCTCCTCTTTTCCAAGCTGAAACATCCTAGCCCTTTAATCTCTCCTCATATGGTATCCGTTCCAAATCCCTAATCATTTTAGTTGCCCTTCTCTGAACCTTTTCTAATGCCATTATAGCTTTTTTGAGATGAGACCACATCTGTACGCAGTATTCAAGATGTGGGCGTACCATGGATTTATATAAGGGCAATAAAATACTCAGTCTTATTCTCTATCCCCTTTCTAATGATTCCTAACATCCTGTTTGCTTTTTTGACTGCTGCTGCACACTGCGTGGACATTTTCAGAGAACTATCCACGGTGACTCCAAGCTCGTTTTCCTGATTAGTTGTAGCTAAATTAGCCCCCATCATATTGTATGTAGAGTTAGTGTTATTTTTCCCAATGTGCATTACTTTACATTTATTCACATTAAATTTCATTTGCCATTTTGTTGCCCAATCACTTAGTTTTGTGAGATCTTTTTGAAGTTCTTCACATTCCACTTTGGTCTTAACTATCTCGAGCAGTTTACAAACCTTGCCACCTCACTTTTTACCCCTTTCTCCAAATCATTTATGAATAAGTTGAATAGGATTGGTCGTAGGATTGACCCTTGGGGAACACCACTAGTTACCCCTCTCCATTCTGAAAATTTATCATATTCCTACCCTTTGTTCCTTATCTTTTAACCAGTCCTCAATCCATGAAAGGATCTTCCCTCTTATCCCATGACAACTTAATTTATGTAAGAGCTTTTGATGGGGGACCTTGTCAAAGGCTTTCTGGAAATCTAAGTACACTATGTCCACTGGATTCCCCCTTGTCCACATGTTTGTTGACCCTGTCAAAGAATTCTAATAGATTAGTAAGACATGATTTCCCTTTACAGAAACCATGCTGACTTTTGCCCAACAATTTATGTTCTGTGTGTCTGACAATTTTATTCTTTGATTGTTTCAAGTAATTTGCTGGTCTGTAATTGCCGGGATCACCTCTAGAGCCCTTTTTAAATATTAGTGTTATATTAGCTATCTTCCTGTCATTGGGTACAGAAGCTGATTTAAAGGACAGGTTACAGTTTAGTTAACTGGTGTAAATCTCTACTTGGATATTCTGAAATTAAGTATTTCCATAAAGGGCTATGTACCACTTAAGTGGCTGCAACTATTTGCATATGTGTGTGTAGATATGGCCAAAGTCTACTTGCTGACACACAGCACAAGCCTGTGTGAATAATTTGCTACTAGCTTTAGGGCTGCCTACTTAAGATGCTCCAGCATTGTCCTAGGGTTGTGTCTACAAGGTCATAGGTCAGATAAGGAAGGCAAATCAGATACAAGTGTGAAGTCAGTGTACATAAATTAAAGGCTATGCCACTTGACTCCTGTGTGAGAGCATCCTCACAGCAGTTTAACATGCTTTCATTTAATGTACAATGACTTGTGGCCCCTGTAGCCATCTGTTAATGACAGATAGTGAGCTACAAGTAGCTGTCCCTAGAAACTTCCAAGTGTAAAGGGCATTGACTTTTTTTTTTTAAATAGACGCTTCAAAAAAAACTCTGGTTAAAACATAAATTTTAATTTGAAAAATGATACAATTGTCTAGTTACAGCCTTTGTTACAAAAACACTAACAGTTCAATCTTAAGCTTAACACATCTGTTTTAAATTAAACATCCCAAGTATAGTACAAGCTTTAAAATGAATAATTTGTATTTATAATGAAAAGAAAATGGGCCAATTCCTTAATGACTATAGCCCAAAAGATTTATTGTAATTTTTATTCCAAGTGTGTTTGAGAATAAAAAGTGAGTAGAGGCTAATCACTCAACTTAAATTAACTGCTAAAACTATTTTTTGTCCAGGTCTTCTGTCCAGAAGACTATGTTACTGCAGGGGTCGGCAACCTTTCAGAAGTGGTGTGCCGAATCTTAATTTATTCACTCTAATTTAAGGTTTTTCATGCCCATAATACATTTTAACGTTTTTAGAAGGTCTCTTTCTATAAGTCTATAACATATTACTAAACTATTGTTTGTATGTAAAGTAAATAAGGTTTTTTAAATGTTTAAGAAGCTTCATTTAAAATTAAATTAAAATGCAGAGCCCCCCAGACTGGTGGTCAGGACCCGGGCAGTGTGAGTGCCATTGAATATCAGCTCGCGTGCAGCCTTTGGCACGCGTGCCATAGGTCGCCAACCCCTGTGTTACTGTCATTTCTTCAAACTTTACAGAGTATGTGATGCTCAGACTACAGTTTTGCACTGTAGCTTTCACTCAGTTGTTGAAATGCAAGTACAACATTGTCATTTGGATCATCACAAAGTTCACCTAAGGATGTTCTGTTTGGGGGAAAAAAAACTGTTAATTGCTTAGGAGATATAAAAAGATACACATTAAAATTCTGTTTTGTTAGTACATATGTATATCATACCTAATTGCTTTAATAAGAAGTGAAAAATCTTTGAGTAGATTGTAAGCATCTCCTTCATTTAGCCTAGTAAAGGAAAAAAATCTCAAATTATTTTAAAGCGTTATTAAAAAGAAACTTGTTACACTACTCTATAAATCTTCTCTTGTTGCTCCCAGCTGGTAGGCAAAATCCAGAGTAAACAGACACCCCTTACACCAGGCCACAAAGATCAACAAAGTCTAACTTTGATGAATAGAAAATTAATTTCAAAATTGAGAATTCATAATTCAGGCAAAACAAAGTTGCTGTTCTGAGTGTAAGATTATACATATTTACATAATCATGCTTAGCCTATTAAAATATTCAAAACAGTCACATTAGAAGAGTAAAAATATATCTGGGGAAAGTAGTTATTTAATGCATGTGTTAACTTTTTATTAGATAGAAAACAGCTATTGGAACAGCATGCAAAAGCAAAGCAATCTAACTGTAATGGAAAGTGGAATTCAGACCAATATGTTGTCTACATGAGGAACAGGAAGAGATCAAAAACTAGCTGTTTTGTCTATAGGCAAATAAACTGAATTCTGCAGAAAGGCCCTCAGGTTATTAGTGCAATACTCCATGCAGTGGGCTGGAAATTTTGCAGCAGCTTCAGGTAAATTAACATTTATGATGGTTCAGTACATCTTTCTTCATTTCTGTTGTTCTAAACTCAACTAGTTGTATTGCCCCATATTTCCATTTTATTGTGTTTTAGAATTTTGTATAGAAAACATTACGAATACTACCATAAACAATGTACTAATTATTTGTCAAACATTTGAAGATGGATGATCTCTAAGGAGCTAGCAATCAAAAGACAGACAAGTATACACAGTTTAGGGGAAAAACAGGTAATTTTTGTACAAGTTAACTAGATTCACTAAAGCAGCAGGGGAGAAATAAGCCTATCAGAGCAATTTAGAACTAGTCGACATGGTAAGTTAGTGTGTGTGGCAAGTCAGGGTGTGAATCTACAGCATGCGAGCTTGCTGTGCAGTCAAGTCCAATGTTAACTCTGGTACAGTGCTCTAAAAGTTCCATAGTGTGCTGTAGCAGAGCCCACACAGGTTACTACTACAAGTGTGCTGTCGCGTCACACCTTGGCTTAACACATTAACTCTGTGTAGACCTTAAAGATGGAGAAGAGAGATGAGCTTAGAATAGTTGTACTATATCTGTGGGGCTGCATGACAAAGTATGAAAGTGACTGAATGAGAAGCTGGGAACAAGGCAGAGAATGGATCGGGCAGGAGACTTTGCAAAGCTTGACCAATGAGGATAAATTGAGAGAGGTAAACCAAACTTTGAAGGCAATGACAAGAAACTTAGATGTGATAAAAGAGCAGACAGAGCCAATGGAAGGATTCAAAAATATTCAGAGGCAAGTAATCTGATCAAACTCACAGGTAAGGAAGATGAGTTTAGCAAATATGTGTTGAATGCACTGATGTGGGCTGTGTGTGTGTGTGTGTGTGTGTGTGTTTGGTAGGCCAGAAAGAGTAGTAGCAGCTCAGGAAGAAAACAGTGAGGGCCTGAAAGAAATTTGGCTCTGGGCAGCGGAGTTGAAAATGGTGACCAGAGAGATCACAATGTGCATTGTGTGACAGCTCCTGGAGACCAGTTAAGGTGGTGTAAGCAATACAGCGTCTACACGTTGATTTAGCAGACAACTTATGTCAGTGGAAGGAACACTCTAGTATAGAAACTGACATTGTTAAGTTGACGTAAGCTGCCTTACATCAACATAACTCTGTAGTGTGTACCAGGTCTCGGTTATCAGGGGAAGCTGGAAATCTTAGCAGTCTGAGAGGAGATAGAGATAGTAGGAGCATTTGGTGCTTGGTCACACTGGGAGGTGGTGTGCATTTGTAGGCTAAGTACATTAGCTACAATGATTGGAATTGAAGTTGTCATTGGGAGTTGACATTTAAATTGCCATTTTTAGGTTTTACAGCTAAAACGCAGTAGTTTAAATGAAGAGGGCTGTTCACACTGCTGACATTGTCTGCAGACTCAGCAAGTCACACTGTTCACAGTTGGAAGTTTGTAACTATAAATACCAGAAACGTAATCTTTTAATAAGGAAAAATTCTATGCTACTGGATAATCATGACAAGGGATCCTGTCCTATATTTTGTGGGTGTGCAATTGCAGGCAGTTAACTTATATCCCAAAAGCTATTCAGCCATTACGACTGTGCAGCAAAATATTCAAATTAAACAAGAAGTACGTACCAATTATCTGTTGTCAGTGCAATCAAGGAGCCATGTTTAAAAAAGTCAAGGGCATAAGCATTCAGTGGCATTCTTCTTCCTTGATTATCATATTTCTCCAACCAACACAGAGGAGCATTTCTGACATTAACACCAATTGTACGCAAGACAGCCTGAGAAAATACAACACATCAATTGTTTTTCAAATGTTTGTATTTTTATACTTTTGGTGTGTTACTAATTACTGTATGCAATCTAGGATTTTAGACCTATTGCTAAAAGGATTTGCATGGCTATAATCCATGCCACTCTGAAAATTTAGGATCATGGTGTCTGTGGGTTGATGTAGCAGATCCTTTGCACTTGCAGAGTTTCAATTTTCATTTTCTATGTTGAAGTAGCTGGGGGTTTGGCCTGTAATTGATAGATCTTCTGAGCTTTATAGATGGCCACAAAGGCCCTGTGTTGTTGCAGTAGCTTACATGGCAGCGTGACTCTGGTCTGCCCCAGACTGCTCCCTCAACACTCAGCACTACCTTATCCATGATATGTTTCTGAATTTGGGGTGGCTTTTGACCCACATACAGAGAATGTGTTCAGATCTGTCTGAAATGGGCTGAATATGAATTCCAAACTCAAACACCTTGAAACATGGAACAGTTTGGTGTTGGACTTGTATTTCATGCTACCAATTTCAGGAGCGTTAGGAGGTGGGGATTTACTTTAGTCTATTATAGAAATAGGAGTCCTGATGTAGCCCGGGGATGGTCTTTGCAGTGGGCTGCATGCTAAAGGGAGACAGCTTGCACTTCCTATATGTTGGGATTGGGTAGGGTTGCTGTGACAGACTTAATTTATACCGTGACTGCCATAGCCTATAAGCTTCATAGCTTATGCAAGAATACCCCCAGCTAATGTCTCTTTCCACCCCCAACTTACTCTGTAACACCCTCTTTACTGGAGGTCTTCACTAAGAGTCTTTATGCCTGCTTCATAATTGGTGCAAAGGGGCCACAGAAGAGTTAAGAATTCCCCCTCCCCCAGAACGAAATTCAGATGCAGAACATAAGAACGGCCATATTGCATCAGACTAAAGGTCCATCTAGCCAAGTATCCTGTCTTCCAACAGTGGTCAATGTCAGGTGCTTGAGGGAATGAACAGAACAGGTAATCATCAAGTGATCCATCCCCTTCTGATTTTGAGGCCCTCTCTACAAAAAAAAAAAAAAAAAAAACACCCCACTAACTTACTTCATTAACATTCTCAGCATCAAATAAATCCTGGTCAATGGTTCCAGACAGGCATATGAAGGGTGACACAGAAGCTATGCTTTTGGTGCTATTCATCAAATGAGATGTCAGTTCAGAGTTATCACATTCTTTATGTGTAAAATCTAATAAGAACAAATTTTAAAAGGTGAATGTAATAAAATCTTCACATGCTCAAGTGCCCTTTAATAATCAGTGCATTTTAAAAGCAGTTAATTTTTTTCATTAAAATCTCAATTAGGGTGGAGTTGTGTGCAACGTATAAATCTCCCTAATGTTTCAAAAATTAAACCTAAGGTATCCTGTGTCTTGCTAAAACTGATTAAGACTTAGCATATGGTTGATTTTTTTAAACTAAAATTAACCACCTCCACTTAAATCTTTTTTCCTGCTACCTTAAAAAAAAACCCTTTAAACTAGAGTCAAAATAATAGTGGACATTAAACACACTGAAATATTGAGAAAATGGTTGTACTATGGGCTCACTGAAATACCTTTAAAGAGAGATGATTGCAGTTCCTATAGCAAAAAGGGGATTGGGGATATAGGGGGGTAAAAAGGGGATATAGCAAAACAGCTGTTCCTGAGATGATTAAAGAGAAGCCTGGTGAAGGAATCAACTACAAGTGTCAGGAAGAGGACAGCAACAGCAAAAAGGGAGGAGAGGATCAGCAACAACAAGGGGGGAGGGGGGGGGGGACTGGAGGAATGGAACCTACAGAGGGTGGCACTTAAGCACTAATCCATGGGTGTGATCCTGCATTCCTTGCACATCAAAAATAATCCTTAATGTAAATGCCCAGTGTATTATGCAAGAGGCTGTCTTATAAAGCCACAATTTTCTCTGTGTTTTGTTGCACACACAAACCAGTCCAAGCTTCATTTACACGACCCCCCCCTAATTTACAATTACTTGTGCCATAAATAAATATTTGCCAATTAATAAATCAGTATTTGGATTTCTCCAACAGTGAAAAGCAGTTCCTTAATTATTAAAATAAATAATTACAATATGAACATGACAAAAAACTGGTATGTCACATCCTTGTTGCAGATATAACACTAATGCTGCACTTCATAACTGGACTTTGGAAGGCTCAGTGGGTCGCACCCAACTGCCTGAGAGCTACAATGTTCCGTGGTTGTTAGGAATCAGCAGGAGCCTAGATGGAAAGGAAGGAGCAGCCCATCTAGAGTTGTATGGTGGTTCCTGCTGCTGCCGCCATCTTCTCCCTGCTCCGCCTCTTTCTTAAGTCTGTGACCCGCTCACACTGGAAGTCTGTTGTGATCCTGCTATCCATCCAGAGGAGCATAGACCTGATGATGGTGGTGAGGCCAGGCAGCTTTCTCCCAGCTCTAGTGGCTGCTTGTCATCCCTCTGTGGGAAACTGTCTGCAGAACCAGGCAGTCATCACTGGATCAATGACATTTGGGTCACATTTTCAGCCTTATCTTTCCCATCATTGGGACTAGACCCTTTTTCTTTAAAAGAAAGCTGAGATGCTGATGTCAACACATGACTGACAGCTAGACCCAAGGGATGTGGGCATTATGTATTTGCCTTAAACTTGCCCTGCCCAGAGCTGTGTTGGAATCCTGCTGAGAAGGAGACAAAGCTGAGGCAACAGTAGGAACCTATCAGAGCATGTGATCACATTTTAAACATTAGCCCAGTGTATTGTGAGTGACCTCTCACTTGAACATCTCAGATAGGAAGAGTGGTTTGTAGGTGGAACCTGGACGAGTACCTACTATTTTTTTTCTTCCCAATTTGAGCCCTGGCCAGCAGTATCAGCTCCCTCCCCTTACAGGCTCTCACATCAAGACCACAAGTCCCCCTCACCTAGATGACTCTCCCAACTCAGAAACACCATTCTCTTTTCCTCTCTCCATCCTCAAAAGCATCAGCACACTCTCCCAGAAGCCCCACCCCCAAACCACAAGTTGCCCCACCCACATCTTTTTTGGTCTGCAATCCACAAAATGGCTGAAAAAAACCTATCCTTTTGTGACACTAACAGACTGCTCAACTTGGATATGACCCATAACAAGAGTCACTGAAATGTAACCAAGACAATCTACTTGTATATGGATTTCAAAGATGTGTCCCAGACCAGCACTCATAAACCCATTTATTTGTAGTAATAGAAATCAAGGGTAGATGTGAAGTGTATTTGTCTGTATTTACCTATAGCTTGTTAGAAGTTTAACAAATGTAATAAGATCAGCTTGTAGATGCTAATTCCTTTTCATGTCTTAATGGCCCTATATTATATATGCGGATGATTCAGTTAACCTTAAAATTAAAGATATAAGATACTGCAGGAACTAAAATTATTATTTACATTATTTTCAGCTTAATTATCTATGCTATAATGAACTGTCTTGATAGTTTGAATGGCTAATTGCACTATGTTAATGAATGAAACTAGTCTACCTGTGTAAGCACAGGAAATAGAAGTTTAGCTTCAAAGCAACAATATGCACTGCTATTCTTCATTCTGGGAATGTCCTGCTGTGACAATTGCTGTCAAGAGGCTTATCAGCTTGTAGAGAACTATAAAGAAAGCTTCGGGACTGATCCTTTTTATCTCAGGTCTGCTTCAACTTTAACAGGGAAGATCTAAGCCACAACACTAAGGTCTTCAGGTTTATTCTGGATTTACCCAGGAATGCTCATGGAAGAATTTGAACAAACTCTACACCTGGACTACCTATTGCATTATAACTTTTTTAATTGATTCCAGACAGACTTTTACAAGTCACCAGCCTCAGCATCTCTGCTATGAAACTAACATGAGAACTTTTCACATCGCTGTACATATACTGATCTCTTAACCACTGCAACACTTTTCCTTCTATTATTAAAACCTTTAGTTTTAATTACTGGCATCACTAAAACACAGGATTTGGGGACTTCAACAGCAGAGTCAAGGGAAGGGGTAGGGACGGTTTTGTGGCCTGCAGCATGCAGGGGGTCAGACCAGATGATCATAATGGTCCCTTCTGATCTTAAAGTCTATGAGTGATTATTGGGCAAGATCTGAGACTCATAGAATCATAGAATCATAGAATATCAGAGTTGGAAGGGACCTCAAGAGGTCATCTAGTCCAACCCCCTGCTCAAAGCAGGACCAATTCCCAGCTAAATCATCCCAGCCAGGGCTTTGTCAAGCCGGGCCTTAAAAACCTCCAAGGAAGGAGACTCCACCACCTCCCTAGGTAACGCATTCCAGTGTTTCACCACCCTCCTAGTGAAATAGTTTTTCCTGATATCCAACCTGGACCTCCCCCACTGCAACTTGAGACCATTGCTCCTTGTTCTGTCATCTGCCACCACTGAGAACAGCCGAGCTCCATCCTCTTTGGAACCCCCCTTCAGGTAGTTGAAGGCTGCTATCAAATCCCCCCTCATTCTTCTCTTCTGGAAACTAAACAATCCCAGTTCTCTCAGCCTCTCCTCATAAGTCATGTGCTCCAGACCCCTAATCATTTTTGTTGCCCTCCGCTGGACTCTTTCCAATTTTTCCACATCCTTCTTGTAGTGTGGGGCCCAAAACTGGACACAGTATTCCAGATGAGGCCTCACCAATGTCGAATAAAGGGGAACGATCACGTTCCTCGATCTGCTGGCAATGCCCCTACTTATACAGCCCAAAATGCCGTTAGCCTTCTTGGCAACAAGAGCACACTGTTGACTCATATCCAGCTTCTCGTCCACTGTGACCCCTAGGTCCTTTTCAGCAGAACTGCTACCTAGCCATTCGGTCCCTAGTCTGTAGCAGTGCATGGGATTCTTCCGTCCTAAGTGCAGGACTCTGCACTTGTCCTTGTTGAACCTCATCAGGTTTTTTTCTGCCCAATCCTCTAATTTGTCTAGGTCCCTCTGTATCCGATCCCTACCCTCTAGTGTATCTACCACGCCTCCTAGTTTAGTGTCATCTGCAAACTTGCTGAGAGTGCAGTCCACACCATCCTCCAGATCATTAATAAAGATATTAAACAAAACCGGCCCCAGGACCGACCCTTGGGGCACTCCACTTGAAACCGGCTGCCAACTAGACATGGAGCCATTGATCACTACCCGTTGAGCCCGACGATCTAGCCAGCTTTCTATCCACCTTACAGTCCATTCATCCAGCCCATACTTCTTTAACTTGGTGGCAAGAATACTGTGGGAGACCGTATCAAAAGCTTTGCTAAAGTCAAGAAATAACACATCCACTGCTTTCCCCTCATCCACAGAGCCAGTTATCTCATCATAGAAGGCAATTAGGTTAGTCAGGCATGACTTCCCCTTCGTGAATCCATGCTGACTGTTCCTGATCACTTTCCTCTCCTCTAAATGTTTCATAATTGATTCCTTGAGGACCTGCTCCATGATTTTTCCAGGGACTGAGGTGAGGCTGACTGGCCTGTAGTTCCCCGGATCCTCCTTCTTCCCTTTTTTAAAGATGGGCACTACATTAGCCTTTTTCCAGTCATCTGGGACCTCCCCCGATCGCCATGAGTTTTCAAAAATAATGGCTAATGGCTCTGCAATCTCACCCGCCAACTCTTTTAGCACCCTCGGATGCAGCGCATCCGGCCCCATGGACTTGTGCACGTCCAGTTTTTCTAAATAGTCCCGAACCACTTCTTTCTCCACAGAGGGTTGGTCACCTTCTCCCCATGCTGTACTGCCCAGTGCAGCAATCTGGGAGCTGACCTTGTGCGTGAAGACAGAGGCAAAAAAATCATTGAGTACATTAGCTTTTTCCACATCCTCTGTCACTAGGTTGCCTCCCTCATTCAGTAAGGGGCCCACACTTTCCTTGATTTTCTTCTTGTTGCTAACATACCTGAAGAAACCCTTCTTGTTACTCTTAACATCTCTTGCTAACTGCAACTCCAAGTGTGATTTGGCCTTCCTGATTTCACTCCTGCACGCCTGAGCAATATTTTTATACTCCTCCCTGGTCATTTGTCCAATCTTCCACTTCTTATAAGCCTCTTTTTTGCATTTAAGATCAGCAAGGATTTCACTGTTTAGCCAAGCTGGTCGCCTGCCATATTTACTATTCTTTCTACACATCGGGATGGTTTGTTCCTGCAACCTCAATAAGGATTCTTTAAAATACAGCCAGCTCTCCTGGACCCCTTTGCCCTTCATGTTATTCTCCCAGGGGATCCTGCCCATCTGATCCCTGAGGGAGTCAAAGTCTGCTTTTCTGAAGTCCAGGGTCCGTATTCTGCTGCTCTCCTTTCTTCCTTGTGTCAGGATCCTGAACTCGACAATCTCATGGTCACTGCCTCCCAGGTTCCCATCCACTTTTGCTTCCCCTACTAGTTCTTCCCTGTTTGTGAGCAGCAGGTCAAGAAAAGCTTTGCCCCTAGTTGGTTCCTCCAGCACTTGCACCAGGAAATTGTCCCCTACACTTTCCAAAAATTTCCTGGATTGCCTGTGCACCGCTGTATTGCTCTCCCAGCAGATATCAGGGTGATTAAAGTCTCCCATGAGAACCAGGGCCTGTGATCTAGCAATTTCTGCTAGTTGCCAGAAGAAAGCCTCGTCCACCTCATCCCCCTGGTCTGGTGGTCTATAGCAGACTCCAACCACAACATCACCCTTGTTGCTCCCACTTCTCAACTTTATCCAGAGACTCTCAGGTTTTTCTGCAGTATCATACCGGAGCTCTGAGCAGTCATACTCCTCTCTTACATACAACGCAACTCCCCCACCTTTTCTGCCCTGCCTGTCCTTCCTGAACAGTTTATATCCATCCATGACAGTACTCCAGTCATGTGAGTTGTCCCACCAAGTCTCTGTTATTCCAATCACATCATAGTTCCCTGACTGTGCCAGGACTTCCAGTTCTCCCTGCTTGTTTCCCAGGCTTCTTGCATTTGTGTATAGGCACTTAAGATAACTCAATGATCGTCCCTCTTTCTCAGCATGAGACAGGAGTCCTCCCCTCTTGCGCTCTCCTGCTTGTGCTTCCTCCCAGGATCCCATTTCCCCACTTACCTCAGGGCTTTGGTCTCCTTCCCCCGGTGAACCTAGTTTAAAGCCCTCCTCACTAGGTTAGCCAGCCTGCTGGCGAAGATGCTCTTCCCTCTCTTCGTTAGGTGGAGCCCATCTCTGCCTAGCACTCCTTCTTCTTGGAACACCATCCCATGGTCGAAGAATCCAAAGCCTTCTCTCCGACACCACCTGCGTAGCCATTCGTTGACTTCCACGATTCGACGGTCTCTACCCCGGCCTTTTCCTTGCACAGGGAGGATGGACGAGAACACCACTTGCGCCTCAAACTCCTTTATCCTTCTTCCCAGAACCACGTAGTCTGCAGTGATCCGCTCAAGGTCATTCTTGGCAGTATCATTGGTGCCCACGTGGGAGAAGCAGGAAGGGGTAGCGATCCGAGGGCTTGATGAGTCTCGGCAGTCTCTCCGTCACATCGTGTATCCTAGCTCCTGACTCATATTAACCTGGGGATCAGTGTCCAGTCCTTTGGGATTGATGAACCTCACATATGGTGAATCAGATTTTCTATAACCTCTCACACTAAATTAGACTTTGCTGTCTAGAGGGGATGGGGAAGGGGGCATTGAGGGCTGGAATGCTTAAAAGGGACTGTATTTGGCTTCTTGGTAACCAGTGTGGTATTACAGAAGCTGTTTTCTTATTGGCTTGGTGAATCTAACTATAGAATAAACCACCAGTTTTGGGGATTGTCTGCCCTATTCTTTGCAGTCTTCCCCGAGTATAGCATCCTCAATGTGGCCCATATAGGCACCCGGTCACACCTTTGTACCCATATCATGGGATATGATGGGCTGTAGGATGATTTTGTTGACCATCTTGTTTGTTATAGATCAAAAGAAGCTGAGAACCATTACACTAATGTGAAAAGGGATTAGACATGGAATGAATACAGTTTAATCTACAATTCGTGTGCTGCCTCATCTAAAAAAATATCTCCACTTGTACCCCATAGGGCTATCTTAGCCTTTATTATATTCAGCTTTAATGCAAGGAACCTACAGGCCTATATCCTGTAAGACATTAGCTTAAGCAAGTTAACATAAGTATAGTAGGCGTGTGACATTTGGCAGAGATAAATGGTTTAACAGTTACTCTTTGGAGAACTAAAGATAGCTTACGTAATGGTCGTAGTTGGAACTTAATGGTAAATGGCAACCGCAGGAACACCATAAGAATTGGAAGTAATAACTGTAAACCAGTTTAAGCAAGAAGCAACACAATTGATAATGAGCTAAATGACATTCATATGTATTAATATGTTAACTTATAGAATAAGTACACCTCGGTATTATGTGGGTGAGGAAGTTAGATTTGGGCATGGAAGGTTGAGCACCATCATGAATATTCATGATGGTGCTCAGGCCCTATAAGAGAGCAAACCACCAAGTACAGTTAGCTTGGCTTCTCCATCATTATTAGTTTTTTCAATCATTTGACTCTTCAGCTCTACCATCAATCTGGGGCATTGAGGAACCTGGACCATCTGACTCATTTGGCATGCCAGAGACAGGGCTGGTACTTTGTCTCTTACCACCAGCTCCTCAAGGAACAGTGTAAGTATGCAAAACTAAGAGATTATGCAAAGAATGATACCACAGATATCCCCAATACTGTAATACTATCTTTCTATTTGGCGTGGAGGGTCCTTGCCATACACCCTGAGGGTTCCTGCAAGATATCGAACTCATTGGTTTTAGTTCTGTGTAGCCTGATTCTTGTACCAGAACCTTCTGATCAATTGAAAATTAATACAAATATTAATCTTTAAAAAGGGTTAGGCAACACCCTAAAATACTAAATTTTTTGGGAGGGTTATAAGGTAAAATATCCATCCTTGTCAAACAAGGACACATTTAGTTAGTCCACCTCACATCTTTCTTTCCAGGAAGCCATATGATAATATAATATGCCAGTCAAGCAATTTGACTAGGTGAAAATCTAGTGCATTGTAATCTTATGATGATGTCTTTTCATATTGCTTTCTGATTGCCAAAGCTTGCTTATTGGCTTATGGGGAATTCAATTGTTTTACTCCTGATACAATGCTCATCTATAATGGGTTACCTATCTATTTCGTTAGGACGATGTGAGGATTAATTTTTGTAGTACACCCTGAAAACAATTATTGTATCATAACATGCCTCAGAAGTTCTGACTGGATTTTTGAGCTGACAGATAATTGCCTCTTTAGCTCTTTTCAGCACAAGACAAGGAAAAAAGTGCCAGAACCCCAATTTGCCTTTCATAAAGGAGTACCTTTGATTTAATTCTTACTCCCTGAATCCTGAAAGGATAGCAGCTAACCCATGTGCCATGTCCCTGCACCCCATAACACCTCCAATATCTCAATATAATCTACAACTACAGTACCTACTGTAGAATGAAAGAAGCAATGCAATGTATATCTCTATATTAGCTTGGCTGAATTCACTAGCCGTTAGTTGCATAACATTTCACTCACCTATGTCCCCATTATCAAAACTATCAGTCATTCACAATATACCTTGGATCCACATTAATAAGCATGTGTGTTCCCAGTGCCTACCTATCCTTGATAAAGGAAGTTGGTATTCTTGTTCCATGTCAGCCAGCTTGGCAACTGTTAGAAGAAAACAACCAAAATTCTTCTTTATTTTGCAGTTGTATTCATGAACAGCAGCAGCAAACTCTTCTGGGAGATCTTCTAGAAACACCTGAAATAACATATAGCTTATTACCTTATTTAGGTAAACTATTTCTGTGTATCTGAGGAGCATTAGTCCTACCTTGATGCATACACACAACATTTGTGAAGATTACAAGCACACACTGGAAAGACTATAGTGCCAAATACCTTGGCCCAAATCTTCAAAATGCCCAACTTTAGACAGCTAGAGTTGGTCTACAACAAACAAAACTTAAAGCTGAATATGGCTTTCAAGCAACAATGTCTGGAATTTCCTGAGCTTCTACTCAGAGAGAGCTCAACATATAATTCAATTTGATATGAGGGATTCCTGCTGGTGCAAATGGGGTGACTGCACATAGCTCAAGAACCCACAGGAAATCCCTATGCCAGCCCTGCACATCTCAGTGCCTGACCTTCCACAGGCACCCTAGCAACATGAATGCTTCTGCTACTTTGCTGCCACTGGTCACAGCTGTCCAATAACATCTCCTATGAGGTTAGAAGCTATAAACTGAAAATTAAAAATGTTCTTTTCCAGCTTGGATATTAAAAAATTGGCTAGAGGAGTAGCTCCACATACACTTGCTGCTCTCCAGTTCTGTCCTTTTATCCCATCTCCAGCTGATTTAATCCAAAATCACTTGGCGTCCCAAATACATATTGTTTGTGTGGAAGAGTACCAGTGACTACATTCTATATAGGCTCCCCTCTTCTGCCCTCCCCCCGGGCATAATCATTGTTATTGCCCATCTTATCACTTCTAAAAGGTTTGACCCTAAGTTTGGATCTAGGTGTACCAAAGAAAAGGTTAAAACCTCTATAGCCAATGCTCTGCTAGTCAATTTGTAAATTTCACAGATGATAGCACTTTAGACTGGAGGTCAAAATTAGAATGTGGGGAAAGATATACATGAACAGTGTTTGGAATTTTTAGTAAAGAACGATATAATCAACACACTTAAAAAATAAAATACCAGCATGACAAGAACTGTGTAAGCAACTATGTCATCTCTGAAAGAATGCTTGGATAGTTTATTATTCACATAAGCCAGGACCCACTGGCCCTTTTTTGGTTAATTACTACTGCTTTATAGTCCTTAGTCATTAGATCTTTCAAAAACGAATTGTCTTTTCACTATATGTATGTACAGTCTTTAGAATAATGGCCCATGATCCCTAATTGGGGCTTCTAAGCATTATCACAATGCAAATAATAAATTATTAGTTAATTAAATTAATTTTTTTTCCTTTACCTTTGACTGGCAAGATGTTCTTCTAAATTTCGTAGCACAGGCTGGTAGATATCTCCTTCCAAATAAGTTTGCTAGCACTAGCACTAATTTTTCCATCACATCTTCAGAAAAAACAGTCGAGCCTATTTCAGACAGAAAGTACAATAAATATGCAAAATAAGAAAATTCTCTTTAACCTTTAAACACACACTTCCAACTTGAAGTCTAGTCATTTTAAAAATTAATTCAATGTATTTTCTTGTTCTATACCGGTCCATGAGTTTCTGTACCAATTGTGGTAATTTTTACAGACACTTTTCCTGTTTTTAAAAATTGTTTTTCTCTTCATGTTGCTGTGTGAAATACCCACACAAATAACAAAGGAAACTGACCAACTCATTTACTATTACATACAAAAAGCTACATTAAGCAGAACATTAAGGTTGCAAAGTTAAGTACTCAAAAATTAGAAAAGGCTAGATTTAAAGTTGTCTGTGCAACCTTAATTCAGCCCCTTATATACTCATAAACTAAGGTCAGAAGGGACCATTATGATCATCTAGTCTGACCTTCTGCACATTGCAGGCCACAGAACCTCACCCACCCCCTTCTGTAATAGATCCATAACCTTAGGCTGAGTTACTGAAGTCCTCACATCATGATTTAAAGTCTTCAAGTTACAGAGAATCCATCATTTACTCTCATTTAAACCAGCAAGTGCCCATGCTCCGTGCTGCAGAGGAAGGCAAACATTCATTTATTTTCACAAAACCCCAGTGAGATGAGGGGGTGGTATTATTCCTTTTATACATATGGGGAACTGAGGCAAAAAGAATAGGGTCAAAAGTATCCACTAATTTGGGGTGTCAGTTTGAGAAGACTAGGTCCAGATTTTTCAGATTATTTAGCATTATATAGCATTTCATATATTCAAGCACAGCTCTCATTGTTACTTGAGCTACCTGAATAACTGAGAGCAATAGTAGGCTGCCATTCTCTCTGTGGACCAGCACTAGAGGAGTATGATGCACACACTTTGTGAGTTTCACACAATTTGCTGACAGCAGAGGAATGGTGAGACTCAGGAATCTGGGGGTCCATTGCAGGCTCTAGAAAGGAATGTGCTCTAGTGGGCACAGGCTTTTCTACACTTTGACTCCCTTCTACTCTGTCCCCTCCAATTTGTCCCAGTCCTTTCTCTTTCCCACTCCCATTCACCTCTCAGTTCAGGTGTCCAGACCTCGCACAGACTGCAGGAGCCCAGAGTTTCAATTGCAGGAAAAGTTCTGCTTAGCCCCCTGCAACTCTGGACTGGAGTATGCTCAGTGCGAACAGATTGTTCTGAGATTTTAGCTGTTAAGGTCTAGCACATTTCTACCGAGCATATGCAAACCACAATTTTTCAAAGACTTATACCATAGCCAAATTTGGACTGATTTTCATGATGCCACCAAAAGGCACATCCATGACACAAAGACCACCCTCCGCCAGATTTCAAGTCCCTGCTCCAAAGCATGGGAGTGCTAGAGCATTTCAAAGAAAAAGGTTGCCAGAATGTTTTAACATGAGCAAAACAATGAATATTTTCCCAGCCTCATTCTTGGAAACAGCTGACCACTTTGGCTGAAATTTTCCAAACCTGTTCAGACAGAGGCAGGCCTCATCATGCAAAATGTCAGCCCAAATGGTTATCATTTGGCAAAAGTATGACTGGTGTGTTTGGCAAACTTAATAATAGGTGGTGCTACCAACCTCACTGTAATACAGGAGAATTAGTGAAACTGAGTATACAAAAAGTGCTGTCAAATGCAATAACAACACTGAAAGCAAAACGTTTTTTTCCTCTAAACTCTTTCAACTTTGATAAGCTTTGTCATTACTTGTAACAGTAGACAAACATTCAGACAAAATCGGTCATTTTTAAGATGAAGGCATCGTTTAAACTAAACAAATCTACAGTTTGAAAATGTTAAACCTCTACCTACTTCCCATATTAATTACGTACCAGAACCATATTGTAATATGGACTGAAAATCAATGGAAACTAGAAGTTTGTGTAAAAATTCTTAGGCCCCCATCCATGTTTGCAGGATGAAGGCCTTTACTTTTTCTTCACTCACCTCTGTTTTTGTCTGTATGTTTCGGCACAGATGATACACATGACAGCTTCAGTACAGAACAACAGGGTGAATCAAAGACAAACTGGGTTTTAAAAAAATCTTAATACATTTTCATTTTTGACTGGGGTGATAGAAGGGACTTCAGGAATAGAGGTCTATTGAATAGGGATTCAAAATGGACCTTATAATGAAACCCAGTTGCAGCCTTAACTATGGAGTGGCTGCTGTTACTCCATAGTTACAATGAAGTTTTACATGATATCTTCCTAATTTTTTTTTTTTTTTTTTTTTAAACACACACATCACCAATTACTAAATTTGAAAACAACTTACATTTACCTGTCTAGAGTGGGAGCTGCAAATGCTTTAGACTTGAAACTTAGTGAACATATAACAATAGAAAGGTTCTATTAACATTATATGGAAGGAAGTACATGTCACATTTGTTTTGTAATTGTCTAAGATAATTACAGATCATTAACTTTAGAGCACATAATAAAATACAAGCATGATTTAGACAGTCATTCACAAAAATGCAGTTACATTAATTAAAAAGTATGAAATATTAACTTACCATTCTCAACTGGCTGGCACAGTTTGTGAAATAAACCTTTCACAAGAAAGCTAACTAGGATAAAATTTGAAGGTTCATGATAATGTAAATGGGTCACAAGTCCAGTAAATCCCATAGGGTTACCTTCTTGATCCAAGTAGCCCTAGTTAATAAAATATGTTAAGTTAGTTCAAGTGTGCAAGATACAAAGTGCTTGACATTGTGAAGTCTTGCGAACTGGGGCTTGATAGAAGCACAATTATTAACATGCTGTCTTTGGGAAAATTCTGTCCTCCAATGCATTTTATGTATATGCATCTTAAAATATCATATGGATGGATACCTCAGTTCATATTTTGCCCTGTGTGCCATCCTTGATCATACTCATACATGCAGCAGGATTAGCACTCTCTCTATTGTCTTTGCATCACAAAAAATGAACAGTCTTCAATTAAATGTAGGATTGGAACACTGATTATATTTTAAAAATTGGGCTAAATGTCTCTTTCTTTATCTGGTTTTCTTCACCTAGTTTTTCTTAACTAATGCCTGAATGGTGCTATATAACATAAGATGAGTGGTACAATAATTATATGAAAGAAACAATACAATTTGTAAGATTTCTGGCTTTGTTTCCAGTAATGTTTGAAAAAATATATATAAGAGTGCAATGCTGGATATATGCTCTTAACCTAACAGAATTAAAATTTACCTCTTTGACAAGAAACTGCAAGGAAAAGATAAAGTATACTTTTAACATTTCAGAATTCTGTTTTTGTTTGAAGGACAGCAGTGAGTGCTTCAACACTGACAGCACCTGAGTAAAAAAAGAGACAAATTTAGGAATTGCAATGTTTTAATTTCCAAACAAAGAAACTAGGACCCAACTCCTATAGATTGTTTTTAACTTTAATTGGGAGTTGGGTACCTAACTCTTTCAGGTGCTTTTGAAAATACCATCCCTATGACCTGATCCTGCAAAGATTTAGGCTTGTGCTTAACTTTATGCAATGGGTTAAGCATATGCCTAAATCTTTGCAGGATCAGGGCATTAATATGTATTTGAATATTTAAACTAAAATGTGCATTGTTTTAATATTGAACATATTACACACACTGCTGAGGGCTATGTTCAGTATTTTAATAAAATAATAAAGTAAATATGCTTAAGGAGTTAATCCAGATTTTCCTGTAAATGAATTTAAATTAGTGCTTTATTTTCCTTCTATTTTAGGCCTTTTATTTTTCCTCCAAGACCAGATTTATGTTCAGTTATTTCCCACCCTCATCCCCTTTTACTCATTTTCCTCACTTTTAGTTGAAATCCTAGATCCCATAGGATCTTCTGATTCTCTATGTATAATTAACATGAACAATATGGAAAAGTAGACAGAATGGACACACACCAAGCTCCCTGCAGCATTCACCAGCCAAGAGTTCAGGGGAGGCAGAGCAAACTCCCAGAGGAAAATCCATTCCCAGAAGCTCTAAGACAGTGATCCTCAACCAGGGGTATGCATACCCCTGGGGGTAGGCAAAAGTCTTCCATGGAGTACATCAACTCATCTAGATATTTGCCTACTTTTACAACAGGCTACATAAAAAGCGCTAGTGAAGTCAGTACAAACTAGAATTTCATATAGACAATGACTTGTTTATACTACTCTATATACTATTCACTGAAACATAAGTACAATATTTATATATAAATTGATTTACTTTATAATTATATGGAAAAGTGAGAAAGTAAGCAATTTTCAGTAATAATGTGCTGTGACACTTTTGTATTTTTATGTCTGATTTTGTAAGCAAGCAGTTTTTAAGTGAGGTGGAACTTGTGGGTATTCAAGACAAATCAGACTCCTGACGGGGTACAGTAATCTGGAAAGGCTGAGAGTCACTGCTCGAAGGGCTTGTCTACACTACCCACCAGATCGGCAGGCAACAATCGATCCAGTGTCGGGGGGGGGGTCGATTTATCGCGTCTAGTATAGATGCGATAAATCGACCGCTGAGCACTCTCCCGTCGACTCCACCAGAACGAGAAATGCAAGCAAAGTTGACGGGAGAGCGTCAGCTGTCAACTTACCGCAGTGAAGACACCGCGGTAAGTAGATCTAAGTACGTTGACTTCAGCTATGCTCTTCACGTAGCTGAAGTTGCATATCTTAGATCAACCCCACGTGGTATTGTAGACAAGCTTTAAGATGTACCCCAGCAGGAGGCCAGAAGCATTCCTTCTGTAGGTTAGATTCTGGGCATTTTTCTTCTTTGCTTGTTGGCTTTTTGCTCTGACATCTTCATTCTTTCCCCTCACGATCCCTGTCAGTTTTGCTCTGTCAACCATCCTTGGTCTTCCCCATCCTCTTTATTACTCTTCCCTCATTGACCGCTGTGCCCTCCTTTGTCTTTCTTGTTGCCTCTTTTCTATCTGCCTTCCTCCCTTATCCTACATCTGCTCCATAAGACATGAAAAATATAACACAAAATAAAAATGTTGAATATGATGTTTTCCAACCAACACTGATTAATTCTTTATGTTTTCTTTCTCACCCCTTTTGTCTGGCTTCTCTATTTAAACTAAAAACACGCTGTGGCAATTTCTTACTTAGCACATTATAGCCATAATCCTGACTGGGACCCCTGATGCTACAGTTATCAAAAGGTGAAGGGAGAGAAAAGAGGAGAAAATAGAACCAGTAGAAAGAGATAAAGAGGAGACACAAACAGAGGAAGTGAAAAACAAAATCAAAACAGTGACTTCTATAAGCGAAACTAATATTTTAACACTAAAATACCTTTCTACAAGTAGCTATCTTGTGCTTCTTGAAAGACTAAATTTTGTAGCCATCTTGTTGGCAGCATCTTTTCTCTTATCAGTGAGATTTGGTGTCCTTATAGCACAAGAGACTTTTAAGGTATGGCTACAATGCAAAATGAAAAAAAAACAAACAAACAAAAAAAAAAAAAACCCTCACAGTAGTGAGTCTCAGAGCCCAGGTCAACAGACTCTGGCTCCCAGGGCTTGCATTGTGGAGCTAAAAATAGCAGTGCTGATGTTCCCCCTCAAGCTGGAACTTGAATTCTGTTACCCAGCCCACTAGCTGAGTCTCAGACCTCGAGCTCCAGCCTGAGCAGGAATGTCTACACTTCTATTTTTAAACTCAGTAGCACAAGCCCAAGTCAGTTGACCCAGGTTCTGAGACTTGCTTCCGCAGGTTTTTTTCTGCAGTAGAGATGTACCCTAAGAAGCTCTAGTAGAAAAATATACACTTTATTTGGTGTCAGACTGTTTACATTTGAAATGCATACTTTGTACTTGAGTTAGAGATAATATATAAATATAATAAAATTAAAAGATGTTTTTAAAATAAATTAATATACCTTTGCTCTGGCATCTGCTTTGTCATCTGCTTTTGCAGCCAATAGCATGAGTCTCAGTACCAGGGAAATACTCAGAGGGAACTGGCCTTTCAGTTGGGGTACATTGGATTTTATAAGTTTTTCGACCTTAGGCAGTGGGATATCATAGAAGAACACACTTCCTATCATATCTTGTCCACGTCTTCCAGCACGTCCAGACATCTAAAGGGTTATTTATAAATTCTAAAGATTATTATTTCACAAAAATTCTGTTCTATTCTCTTTATTTAAACTGTATATGGTGCTCCTCTCCATAGTATACTAGGGTACAAAAGCATTTACACTAATGATACTAGTTTGAAAAATAACGTATGCAACACACAATTTTTTTAATCAGATCTTAGGAAGCAATATAACCAGTTACTATGCCCTTAGGTAATACTGGTTTCCTTATCACCCCAGCTATAATTATACACAGTAGTGAAAGTATTTTCTCCTTATATTCACTAAACAGCTAAAATGATACAATTTGTATCTTTCTTGTCAAAGGATCCCAGTGTACCTCACAAACTTATGGTGCAGTGCATCTGTAAAAATGGTGCCATGGTGTTCCTCATTTAGCATCTCTAAATACATTCTACATCAAATATAGTTCGTTTACAAGTAAAGAGGTGGGCTGGTTTTTTTTTAATTTAAGTCTTTCAAACTCACCCTGGGCTCTGAACATCAGGCTGGATTCTTTCCTTCTCTCACATCACTACCTTAATAAAAGGTTCTACAGGCTGAAGTCTACCTTAATTTACACCTGTACACCCCTTTGTTTTCAAATTATGTCTTCAGTTTCACTTGTGCAACTGCATTTCCTGCAATGGGATTGCACAGGTGTAACTGACTAATTTAGTAAATAGCTCTGTTGATAATGCACAAGAAAGAATACAATCCAGCTCAATTTCTGAGCAGCGTCAACTCTGTAGTGCTAACAAAAGTACCAAGCAGTAAAAACTCATTTTTGGCATTAAAGGCAGCAGATATGATTCAGAATAGGCAGAAGCAATTTGAAAAAGAAGGTATTTTCTGGGGAAAGTTGTGAGGAAAAGTATGTCTGTATATATATTCAATATAAATGAGACTTGCTGTATTTCAATACCTGTCTATAATTCAGAGCATCTAAATAGACAGAATCTTCAGTAAAGACAACAGATTTACATGGCATATTGATTCCCAAAGCAAGTGATCCAGTAGCTGTAACCACCTAGGAAAAGTCAAACATAAGTGCATTTATTAGCAGCAAGAAGCAATTTTTAATTTCGTTTGCTTATTTAATTTTGAAACATTGGTTTATTACCATATATTTAAAATAATGTTTGCAATCCTGGCCCACTGAAGTCATTGGGAATTTTACCATTAACTTCAGTGGAACCAGGATTTCACCCAAATAGATTTAACAGAATTAGAATGCAACAGAGGGTCCTGTTGCTTTTTACAGATTCAGACTAACACGGCTACCCCTCTGATACCAGAATTAGAATATAACTTTAACTTTTCTTCATTTATCTTTTTTAAAACTGTGCAAATATTTATGTAACTTTTAATATAAAATTATTTTAAAAAGTGATAATTTTAAGCATACAATAACTGCACCCTGGGAAATCTGCTTCTAATTCAGTAATGCTAAAGCAAAGTAGCAGCACAGTTGGAAATAATTCAACAGCGTGAGAAACCATGATCTACATTTGATGCAAAGTACATCATTAAGTTTTAACATTATCTCATTAGTGCTTCCAAACATGCCATTACATAGTTCATTTCCCTAAATATAATCACATTTAATTTTAGAGAAACTTTCACTGGTAATTAGTAAATACAGACGCTGTGATATGGAGGTACTGTATTGATACAATGTTGCGGAAACGGGCTTTGGAATCAGTACACCCATAACCATACAGTCTCATAAAAATCAAAAGGCAGATCTAGTATCAGTTTACTTATTCTTTTTGTGTGCAGAGATCTACTAAAATTTTCTGATTCAGTGCCCTAATCTTGAAGATGGTAACATTTAGTCCTGGACCAGTCAACTGATTGCTTTTAGAATTTTTAGATATTTTGTTTCTAATTTAGAAACTCTCCTGTCAATATATTAAAAATTAATGCTGGTAAACCAGGTGCAATATATTTTACCACAGTCAATGAAAATAAGTTTATATGTGAATTATATGGGTGAGAGTCAAGCTGTGATTTAATTAAATATAATGAGAAATTATAAAATTATTCCTTAAAAAGCAATTGTCCATAAAAATGATTATAATTTACCAACCCGGATATATCCCATCCTGAAAAGCATCTCCACGACTTGTCTTTCTTTGTATGACATTGAAGCATGATGATATCCAATACCCTTCTGTGCCAACATTCTCAGCAGGAAACTCTTTCTTTGAAACCTAATTCGATGAAAGATCTCCATCAAGGTCTACTTGTAAAGAAATGTTAAGTATTAATCACAGTCATTTAAGTGTTGTAAAACAAAGTAAGAAAATTCTTACCTGATTATTTTTTTCTGTGAGCAGCTTCTCTCCCCATTCCTCACTAATAGGTAATACAAGCCACCTGTGGAATTCAGAGGTGGTACAACGTTGTCGCTGGAGTCCTCAAGCCCACCCATCAGCTCGTGCTACCAGAAGTGTTATTCCAAAACTGTAGCAATACTCCACCAACCAATTATTAGCATTAAGAAAACCTAACATAATATATTAATAACCTTCAGGTAAGTAAATATCTAAATCTCCCCTTAGAGAACAATTTCAATTTGTTACAATTTGTATTCCAGTCATTTACCAGACTACCAGGGTGTGATGAATGAGGAGAGAAGCTGCTAACAGAAAAAAGAAAAAGAAAAGGATCATGTAAGACATTTCTCATTATGCAACACAGCTTCTCTTCTCATTAAATTAGAAATATAAATTGACCAGCTGAATGAAATTTTCTGGCTGAGTTCTGTCTCGATATCAAAAAGTATGATGAGGCTAATGGAGAAATCCTGCTGAACTACACTTCTCTTCCAGTGTCCAGGCTACCTTGATCTGGATGAAGGGGTCCCTTTCTACGGGTGCAACGAAGGTTCTCTGGCTGCCTAATAAGTCTAAAGTGCCTCCTTGTAATCCATGATGGTGCAGCTGTGTGAGGAACGGAGTCCTCCTGTGCCTCTCTTCTAGTCACAGTCTGCCTGAAATGTTTGTTACGCTTTAGTGTGGAGCCAGCCTGTGGAACGAAAGACCCTTTTCCATCTGTCATACTCTTAGCCCCCTTTTCCTGGCAGACCAACAGGCTATGGGCTGAAAACCAGGCAGGCACAATCCCCATTACACTGCAGCCTGAGACAGAGCTTCACAGGAGTAATAGGCTTTTTTGCATGCCAGCCAGACTGCAGGGTGATAGAAGGGCGATATGCCTTATACAGCATGTGAAAGAGCCCCTGTGAGGAGAAAGGTGCTAGCGAACACGTCCCTCAAGGTGGGAAGGCAAAATCCAAAGGATTTAAACCCCAATTTTTACCTCACTAGCTCGTTAAAAATACGAATTGTTATGAAGGGTACAATGACTTTTATAGTTTTTTAATCTGAAGCCTCTGTAGTTTGCAAGACTTACCCTGAAGCAGACTGTGAAGGGATCTCCTCTCCGTGGCAATCCCCATGCTACTGATCAACCCTCCCATGGTGGAGTCACGGCTTTAGGCAGGAGTCAATCTTTACATACCAGTCTGACTCAAAGCCCGTGCCCTAGCAGTGCAAGGGTCAGCAGCTTGTAGCTGAAGGGTATAGCTTGCCCTCTCAAGCCCCATGCCCTGGCACAGCAAAAGTCAATGCTTGTGCAGCAGAACATAGTTTGCTCGCTGAGACTCCTGAAAAGCTACCTACAGCATCTCTTGAACTTGGCTAGATGCTTGCAGGACTTTTCTGCTGAGGCAGAGGGAGCCCATTCAAGAGTTGCTGTACTGGAGAAGCCAGAGAGTTAGAGCTTCAATACTGTGGTAATGCCTCACCACAAAAGAGGAGACAGAAATTGAAATGAGGCTGCCACTGCACAAAAACAAAATAAAAAATTATAGAACAAAATGCTTAGAAGAAACTGAACCACCAACTTTTTCTGCCACCAGAGGCAGAAAATCTGGTGGCCTAAATTGAAGGGTGGGGCTTAGTCCTGGATCTTCCAGCATCAACACCAGACCAATTCTGAATCCCACAAGTGGGAGGCATTACCCATTAGTGATGAATGAGGAAAGAAAGAAACATGCACACCAGTTAATATTTCCTTATCTTGACGGTAAAGATAAAGGCTTATATTTTCAAAAACAGCTTTCACTGTTTCAAGTGCAATATTGATTAGCTTACCAGTATCTATCAAAGGCTGGGGTTTGGATAAGAGCTAGCTGGCTAAGTCTGAACCTGTATAAGACTGAAGTGGTACTGAAGGCTTTAAGAAAGTGTCATGATTACAGGGCTAGCTGCACCTCTGGCACAATTAAAAAAGGATCTTCGTCTCTTGAGAGCAAGGATATAATTGCTGTCTATCAATACATTCAGAATGTGGGGGGGCAAACACCAGGGAGGAAGAATCGCTATTTAAGCTAAGGATAATATTGGCACAAAAACAAATGAGAATAAATTGGCCATGAATAAATCTAGGCTGGAAATTAGAAAAAACTTTTTAACTTCAGAGGAGTGCAAGGCCTCTATTTTCTCCGGGAGCAGGTTTACAAGGGTACAAGTGTATTGAGAGGAAAACATTTATTTCTTTGTTGTAAACTGAGACTTTTTTGTACTTTGATCCAATGTAATTGTAATGGACGTATTTCTTCCAAAAATAATGTATACATACCTAGAGGCTGATGTACATGATTTGAAGAAATTTAAACACACACACACACACAAACGAAATATGCATTAAGACTCTGATTCCGGAAAGCATTTAAATATGTGTTTAAGCATGTGCTTAAATGGTTTCCTGAATTGGGTCCTATGAACAGACAATCTAACTGGGAGCCTCCATCATCTGTTTACCTGAATGATTGGCTAATTTACTGAAATTTAACATATACAATATTTGTGGTTTTATCCTGATGAACTCCATTGTGTAAAACAAATATTTATTCATCAGAATGTCTTATTCTCTAGTCTGATAGTTTGAAGACAGAATCTATCTTATCAAAAAGCCAAATCCAGAATTATTGGTATAAGGCAGTTGAACCCATGCTTAAATTCATTCCTATTCAAGAAAGCACTTAAGCATGTGTCTTGTCATATATCAATGGAACTTCATCAATATTACATTTAACATGGCAGTCAATGTTACATAAAGTTGAGTATGTGCTAAACGCTTTCCTACATAGATACACTTTTCTGAAATGACACCATGTGGCTATTTTGTGATGTGTACAAGACTGGGAAAGTGATGCTAGTTCCAAAGTGAGTTAATCAATTAATCAAAAAAAGTCCCAGATCAGCAACTGATAGAGCTGTGCATTGAGGAGAGTTCACAGGAATGAATTCCTTGCCTTCTACACTCCATAATTCCCAAAGGATGGGCAAATCATCCTCTCCCCTCAGGCCATAGTGTCTGTAGGAATTACAAGAAGCTCTAATGCTGGAGTAACTCTCCTGCCTGGATCTCAGTGAGCTCAGTGGGAGGATGAATGAGTCTAGATCCATCTTAAAAATAAAAATCAAATGGAGGTGAAGGCACTCAGCATCTCTCTAGAGATGCTCTGTATCTTGCAGGACCGGGCTTTCAATTTAGACAAGTTTCATGACAGATTAAGCACAGAATTATAAAGTACAGCGATATCACACATACTTATCCTATATTTAAATGTTTAAAAACAAAAGCAAAAGTTATGTTTATCAATAATGAATTACTCACTTCTTTATCCACAGCTTTAGAATTAGCATAAGTACTGTCTGGAGGGACCTTAGTAAGCTTTTCAAGTCTTTTCTTTAAATCTTGTTTTTTGTTCAAATTAAGGATCATTCTCTCAAGTTTAGTGGAAGACTCCTTTTTTAGGTTACTGTATAAAACATACAATTTTAAAAGGGTATTTTTTTTGTAATTAAAATTGATTACAAAGTACTCTTTTGACTTTTCAACTTTTAAATATGCATTTCCTTTTCAAGTGACTCATAAATTAAGATCTCAAAACTAATGTAAATTCACAAATCATTAAATATATATCAATTGAATTTTATATCATCGCCTTCATACAAAGCAACAAGAACATTTTAAAGTATAAGGCAGAATATAAAGTGACTTACATGGGCAAAAAGGATAATGATATACAAAATGGAGGAAACTGAAAAGAAAGCAGAAATGTAAAAGTGGAAAATATTGCCAAGAAAGTATAATATTCTTGCAAACTAAGGATAGGTACTCTATTGTACAGTAAGAGAAGAATGAAAGAATGCTACAGTAGTGTGGGAGGAGAAAGACGACAGGGGTTTTGTATCAGTTATATGCTAACATGAACTGGAAGATTTAAAGTCATGAATCTGAAAAAGGAAGAGTGACGTTGGGCCAGATATGTAAAGGTATTCAGGTGCCTAAAGATAGGAATCTACTAGGATTTTCAAAAGCACCTAGGTGCCCAACTCCCATTGAAATAAATTAAATATCATCATGACATCAGACCCCACCCCACCCACAATGTACACTCCCAGAGGTTACAAAGATGCCACTTAGACACTTTTGAAAATCCCATTAGACACTTATATGTATCTTTAGGTGCCTAAATACCTTTAAAAATCTGGCTCTTGATGTTTGACAAAAATAAGCAAGTTCCAGGTAGATAATGGAGCAGAAATGAATGAGCTGCTCTCAACTGTAGACACATTCAGTGCAGGCAGGGAAACACACTTAAGATTCATTCACTTTGAAGTAACATACTCTTCATGGAACAATCATCACCTCAGTCCACATGAGCCCGTGTTCCAGGGGTCCATCCTTTAAACTCAGGTTGTAGGAGAAGGCTGGCTATATTGGAAAGTAGCTATCAAAAGAAAAGCCCTTTTTCTGCCAAAATGCCTGGCCCATAGTTTTGGAGTGAGATTCTGTGCTGTACCCTAAACATCACAAAACTCATAGCACCTCCCAATCCTAAGCTGCTCTGGGGGCTGAAGAAGTCTCCGCATAACTTTGACAGCCCTGAGGGCCTGGCTAAGTTAAGGAAGCCTCCCAAGACTGCCCTATGTACTGCAGCACTGCTTGGAATCTCCACATTGCTGTTTGTTGCAGCACTGCCTCCTACACCTTTTGTGCTAGAGTTTGAAAACAGGTCCTTGGAAAGCAGCCTTATGGCTGTCTTCTGCAGTGCCTACTCTAGAAGAATCCTCATAAAGGAGCTTTTAATGGCCTCTTTATGCTGCTCTGGCCCTTTTACATGGTGCAAAGGGGCCAAAGCAGGGCTGAGGATCTCACATCTGACATGTACTTTTCTTGGGTTTGATGTCATGACTATATATTTAATTACACAATGTTATGTCTGCCATATCTGAATTTGAAAAGTTTGATTTTGATTTGGGGGCCTCAGATAGGAGTTGTTTGGACATCACAAAAATCACTCTGTTCTATTGATTATATATAGTTAGGGAGATGGATATTGTTAACATTTGAAGGATGTAAATAACAAGTTTTTATATACCATATAGGTAGCCTGCCAAAGGAAATGGTGGAAACCATCATCTCTCCCTTGCCCATTTCATCTGTTTGTCTGTTACATCCACTTATTATTCCTGGTATTAAAAATATAAACTCGTTGAAGCACGAATTGTCTCATGCTATGTGTTTTTACAGCATCAAACTCAATTAGGCCCTGATCCTGATTCAGGCCTCTGAGCACTAACAGAATAAAATAATAAATATATAGTAATACTTACGCAGCCAGACATTTCCCTAGAGTTTTATTTGTTTTTCTTAGTTTGTCTGTTAAACTTTTTATTTTTTTCTCAATATTTGGATCTCGTTCACTCCTTTGTTTTTTCATCAAATTATAAAATGTATCCATGGCTGTTCTTTCTACTGAATGAATGTTAAACCTTAAAACAAAAATTGTAGTAAGATTAGTTAATGCTGATTGTTAAAGAGATACATATTTTTAAACAAGGTACTTATGTCATACTGTTAGAGTAATAGTCACAAGTAGGTCTTGTAATCTGTCAGTTAATTCTATAAATTAGAAATATGTCCCTATCTCTATTAAACAAATCACTTAAGCACATACTTAACTTTAAACATATGAATAGTACTATTGACATCAATGGAAATACTCAAATGCTTAAAAAGTTTAGCATATGCTTAATGCTTTGCTGAATTGGATCTTACACCTAAGCAAAGTGGGTAAGTGGATGGTAGAGTTCTATGCCTACTTTGCACAGATGTAAGTATTTATGCAAGATACAAGGCAGCTGAGAATCAGGTCCTTAATATAGTTAGCTGACTCAATTTTTCAGAATTTTCCTTTTTACTTTTGTCATTCTGTATAGACTCTGACTTATCTCTGAGCAATCACATCAGTTTCCTATATTGCTGAGGACAATTTCTTGTCTCAGATTATTTTATATCTCTCAGTTATACTTGTAATTGTTTAAAGAATTAAACAAAATGTATGTTTTTTTTAAATCTATTCATTTAGATTTTTGTTTGAAATTGTATACACATGTGCAAACACACACATACCACCCAACAACTCCATTGTCCATTTTCTTCAGGAGACAAAGGAGAAAAAAAGAATCAAGCTTTTTTTTTATTTAAAAACATTATTGACAATACAAAATGGATTATATACCATAAATATATACACATGTGCATATACCTCTCTATATATTTATAGCTATGAACCTTAACAATTCCAATGTTGCAAGGCACTGAGCACCTTCCTGATATGCCTTTAATTATGTAGTGTGTGTGCGTGTGTGTGTACATACGCACACACAGTTTAAAAGGTTCCAATTGTAGTTCAGCTAGACTTTTTAACACCTCATGGAAGCGAACAGGATGAGAGTGCTTGTGATCTACAATATGAGCATTTACTTCAAATGTTTTTAATCAAATGGATATTCATACCTACCACAGTCTAACAAACAAAACTTAATCTCAGGAGACTCTTGAAAATAAATAGCACATTACAAAACATACCTTGCTGAGCCATGTCAGTATTAGCTCATATACATCATTTTAACTCTTGTAAAAAGATATACATTAAAAAAAAAGAATTTGTATATTTACATAAAAAATATGGCAGGCAATTTATCCATGTCTTGTAGTTTTTTAACAAAATGTGCAAATCTGATCCGCTTTTCATTTTCTGAACAATCAACAGGGTGAGGTTTAAGGGACTCCAGCAGCTGATGCACCTAGACAAAGTAGTGTTAGTGATCTGATTTATAGTGCAAACTGTATGTTATGGAGCAGGCTATAAACTTTGTTATCTGAGGCAACTATCCTTCTTCATATCTTTGTTCAAGGAAGTCAGAAATTCCAGACACTGAATCATGTGCTTGTTACATTAGAGTACATTGCTCCCTTACCACTTATTGAATCCTAAATTCTAATTCTGGCTCAGTCACTGATTAGTCAGCTCACTTCACCTCTTTCATGATTTCCCCGTCTTGAAAATGGGGATAATACTTACAGGGCTGTTGTGATTATTCTTCAGGGCCAAATTCTGGAATACTTGCTCAGTGTAATCCCACTGGCAACAATGGGGTCACAAGGATGTAGCTTAGGACACAACCTGGCCCAGTATATTCAAAATACATATACACGTTCTGGTAATCACAACAGATTTCAGCAAGTGTTGAGTTTATTTGTGCTTAAATTCAGGAATTTAATTAGCCCAAAAGATGGTATAAAGCAATGATTCCTAGTGGGTCGGTCTTAAAGGCGTGAAAACACAAAATTTGATGAGACCTGAAAAAAATCAAAGGGTGCACAATAATAATGTAAATGTTGAATGTAAATCAAAGTAATTTAAAACTCCAGCTTTCTGTTTAAACTTTCTATCTATTTAGGTTTTTATAAGGTCACCCATAATTGTGGCAGCAGTATACAGCCTATGAATGGATCCTTTGAGGACTCTGTGAAACTCAGATTAATTTCAATAAGAATTCCACATGCAGATTGAGGCCTTAAACTGCTGTATGAATGCTGAATTATTGCAAATGTAAGAATCATTGTACCATTAGACATTTTGTTGAAAATACCACATTTTAAAGAGATTTTGCTTTTTCATATTATTTATTGTTGTTTCCCTTGTCCTCCATCCACTGCCCGATCTTACTGCTTACTGTTATGGTATATCCACTGAGGTATCTTGCCTTAATTAGAGGCTGGATTCTCTTCTCACTTATACAGGTTTTACACTGGTGTGACTCCACTGATTTCAACAGAGATGCTCCTGATTTATAGAGTGAGGCCCCAGGTTGTGAGCTGATAGGAATAGAGATCTTCTATTCGGTGCTTGTAAAGTGTTTAGGACAACCTCTAAGTGTGAATGTAATCCAAATAATAATAATAATAATTAATATAATTAATCAGAAAAAAAAGCTTCTTCAACTGGAAACATGCCCACTACCTATAGTTTGCGCAAAGGGATTCAAGAATGCACTAAGATAAGAAGTGGACTAAAGTAAAGCAAGGCCAGTGAGAAGGCATTAAACATAAAAAGTGGGATTTTTAAAACTATCTAAGGAAGTCGGGACTCCAGCTCTCACAATGGCAGTTATATGACCCATTCACTTCGGTGCTTTTGAAAATCTCACCCAAACACATTAGAAACACCACTGATATTAGGAGCCATTGGAACTTTAGCCATAGAAAATGCTTTCAATTAACAAAAGAAACCGCAAAAAGTTAGTTTTAATAACTTAGGGGGTACTTGTACTATATTAATATTGTATTTACGCTTCAGAAGGGGATACGCCTCTGACATTTTTAGTTACCTTCTCTCTTTGGCCAAGTATAATCCAGTTGATTAGTTCTTTCTTCAGCTCCTGTTCATAATTTTTTGCATCTGCCTTTGTGATTACTATTTTATTCTTGAAACAGGTAAATTCCTCAGGATCTAACTCCTTGAAAACACCAGCAATAAAAATAATAGCAAACTGCTCTCTCAGTATTTTCAAAAAATATCATCCATGCACCATTGTGTATACACACCTGTAATCTTGGCCACTCTTCCCAGACTTTTGCCATCATGTCATATAGCTGGATACTCTCTCGTGGAGAGAAGGCAATGTCTAAAGGAAGGCCATAGTTCTCAATCTATATGTACATTCAACAAAAGAATCAGCAGAATGATTTTTTTGGTTAATATTGCTAATATAATATCTGATAAAACCATTTTGACTCTGGTATTATACTTACATGACTGACTGTTAATGCAGCACATGGGTGATAGTGATCAATGATAAAATCATTATCCTTGAGAGAACACACATACTTTTCCAGATCATTGTATCTCTCTCCATGCAATACTGTATATACAAGCATAAATTTATTTATGAATTGCATCTACACTTGTTTTTTTTAAAAATTAAGGACCCATTCTGTAAAGATTTTTACTTTGAAGGAACTATTCACAGTTCATAAACTTTAGTACATGTGTAAATCTTTGCAGGATTGGGGCCACAAATGATATTTTCTATATTTAAAAATATTCTGATACAGACCTAGTCTAACTCGATATGATTTTTTTGTTTTTTGTAGTTTTTGCTTCCTTGTACATTTCCTGGCAGTTGTAGAAGAACCAGGGCTTTCTTCTATTGTACTTTCAGCAAGTTGCCAGTATCTTTTTACTGACTGTAGCCACCTAGAGTGAAAGAACAAAATACAGTAACGCCTCACTTAACGTTGTAGTTATGTTCCTGAAAAATGCAACTTTAAGTGAAACAATGTTAAATGAATCAAATTTTCCCATAAGATTTAATGTAAATGAGGGGGGTTAGGTTCCAAGGAAATTTTTTGGGGGCAGACAAAAGGCAGATACTGTAGAGTACTGTACTGTGGTTGGGAAGGTCCCCAGGCTTACCCCACACAGGCACAGCCCGCTGCAGGCAAGGACGCTAGGCACCTTCGCAGCAGCAGTGGCAGCTTCCCTGGAGAAGAACAGGCGCCGACTTTGCTAGGGATGCTCCAGGCCTGCCTCTTCCTATCCCTGCTTCACTCCAGGCACACCTCTTCCTACCCCCACTCCACCTCCTCTCCAGAGCAGCCTCATCCCCGCTCCTTCCCCCACCCCCAAAGTCCTAAGCTGTTTGGCGGCACTTAGGACTTTCTGGGAGGGAGGGGAGGAGCAGAGACACGGCGCTTCCCCACTCATCCCCCTCCCTCCCAGCGCTTCCCTGCCATCAAACAGCTGTTTGGCAATGCTTAGGACTTTCTAGGAGGGAGGGGAAGGAGTGGAGACGTAGCACTTCGCCGCTCCTCCCCCGAGCTCCCAGAAAGTCCTAAGCGTTGGGAGGGCGGGGAAGGAGGCGGAGAAGAGGAACTTGTGCAATGCTCCCTTGTAAAGTCACTGCTCTTCCACAGAATCTTACAAGCAGTGGACAGAGCAGGCAGCCAAACGACGTTGTAAGGGAGCATTGCAAAACTTTAAACGAGCATGTTCGCTAATTGAGCAGCGATGTAACTTTGAAGCAACGTTAAGCAGGAGGACGATAAGTGAGGAGTTACTGTAAAGGTAAAGCTTCTGTAAAAGAACTGAAAGAAAATAGATGTATTTAGAATAGGTTAAAAGGCAAAATATGTAAATATGTGGCTATGTTTTTAAAATCTGAGCCTCAGCTACATTCCTTGATTTTGTGGAAACATTGTGAAAGCAACCTTTACAACTCCCTTAACCAAACTTTTCTCCTACCTCACAATAAATAAATAAATAAATAAATAAAATCCTTGAATTTGAATTTTGTTCTTGTAATGGGGGTTGGGGGGAGAAAGTTCAGCAAGAAAAAGGAGTTCTGACTTCTGCCAAACTGAATCACTCATGACTAGATGTAGACAAGAAAACAACAAATATGGCCATCAATATAATAACAAATTACCGTTTTGTGTATAAAGAATGAGGAATACTTGTGGCACCTTAGAGACTAACAAATTTATTTGGGCATAAGCTTTCGTGGGCTAAAACCCACTTCACCGGATGCATGCAGTGGAAAATACAGTAGGAAGATATATATACACAGAGAACATGAAAAAATGGGTGTTGCCATACCAACTATAATGAGACTAATCAATTAAGGTGGACTATTATCAGCACAAAAACTTTTGTAGTGATAATCAGGATGGCTCATTTCCAGTGGTTGACAAGAAGGTGTGAGTAACAGTAGGGGAAAATCATCATGGGAAAATAGTTTTTACTTTGTGTAATGACCCATCCACTCCGAGTCTTTATTCAAGCCTAATTTAATGGTGTCCAATTTGCAAATTAATTCCAATTCTGCAGTTTCTCGTTGGAGTCCATTTTTGACGTTTTTTTGTTGGAGAATTGAGACTTTTAGGTCTGTAACTGAGTGACCAGGGAGGTTGAAGTGTTCTCCGACTGGTTTTTGAATGTTATAATTCTTGATGTCTGATTTGTGTCCATTTATTCTTTTGTGTAAAGACTGTCTGGTTTGGCCAATGTACATGGCAGAGGGGTATTGCTGGCACATGATGGCATATATCACATTGGTAGATGTGCAGGTGAACGAGCCTCTGATGGTGTGGCTGATGTGATTAGATCCTATAAAAATCAATTTCTGGCACTTCTCCAGGCAGAAGCAAGTAGTGGGGTGTAGCCAGAGCTCATTCCACTATCTTCTCCCTGCTCATGGCAATGGGTATCAGGGAGGAACCTCTGCTCTCTCCACCACAGCTGGAGTCACAATGTGAGCTGGGCCAGGCAGAGGTATTGGGCCTTACCAAGTAAGAGCTGTAGCAATCCAGCTCTGAACCAGATATTTTTTAAATAAACATGAATATTTTCACCTACATTTCATGCTGTACTCTCTGAGGTAATTTTGTCCCATCCAATGTATATAATTCACATGCTCTTATAAGTAAAAAAAAGTTCATGCTTACTCAGTAAGGTGTTCAGGATTACTGATAGTTGCAGAGAGAGCCAGAAAGGGACATCGAATCATAACCAGGAGGTGCTCCCAAACTTCTGCTCCAATTTCCCCACCAAGACAATGTACCTATATATATATGGGAAAAAAATCAGCCTAAAATATGGAAATACATTGTAATGAGAAAAATAACTTACTTCACTAAATGAGTGCCAAAAATTCAGAAATTGCTGCATGTGTCATTAAGGGCCCACTCCCGCCCACTGAGTCCTTCTAATGACTACAGTGGTATTGGATCAGATCTGAAGGACTCAACACTATATTCATTTTGTACCCAAGCCTCCCACAGACTTCACTAGCAGTCTTAGATGCATAAGGAATACAGAATCTGCCCCTAAATTGTATGCTCAGTGTCAGATTTGGTGAGATTTATCATTTCAATTTTTTCCAAAAAAATTGGTAAATTTTTATGCAGTTAAATATAGAGGTACGATGAGGGTTGAGATGGAAGTGGAAGAATTTATGTCTTGAAAATTAAGAAGTTTACAGCTATATTCCCAGAGATGGGCGCTGGCCAGTAATAACAGATATTTTGAAAAATGCAGTCATTGGTTCCTTCTTTCAAACATTTCATACATTAGCTAATTTGATTCCTGTTAAAAGACACCTACCTCATCAAATATAACATATCTTATTCTTTTGACCCAATCCTGGCGATGAGGAGATAGCAACAAGATTTCTAAACACTGAGGCACTGTCACAAGTATCTGAAAAGAAATGTTTGTGACGTATTACTTCTAAGCCTACTGACAAATGAAATGTAAAAAAAAAATAGCTTTCATAATTGAAAAGGGAGGGTAATTATAAATGTATAGTGTCAGCAATGAGGACTTGCAGCTGCACCTGCCTAGTTTCTGGGCTGCCTATGAGCACAGCTGACCCACAGCAGGGACACTTGATTGACTACGCCACCTGTTTGGCCAAGTCAGCAAGCCGGCTCTTAAGCTCAACAGCAACGAGTGATCTCTGGCTGTCCAATGCATATGCCCACAGCTGTGATCTCGCTTGTGCCTGTCTTGCTCCATCTGTTCTAGGCCTGCTGCCCTACTGATTCTGACCACTGGCTTTGGTTTCTAACTCTGGCTCCAGCCACTAGGCCTGACCATCCACATCCCAGTTCATGACAAAGTTGCCTGATCTCCAGATATGCAAAATATAAATAAACTTTAAGTTTAACCTGATCCACCATGCACTGATGCTATTATGTATATGAGAATCACAACATTTTGCTAGAGTACTGCACCAGGGTCCCTATGTCAGGAGCGGCACCAGGGTTTTTGCCGCCCTAGGCGACAGCTCTCCTCCTCAGTAATTGGCGGCAGCTCCTCCTCTGAAGCAGCATTCTCGGCAGCGGGGGTCCTTCCACTCTGGGTCTTTGGGGCACTTTGGCGGCGGGTCCCAGAGCGAGTGAAGGACCCACCGCCGAATTTCCGCCGAAGACCGGGAGCGGAAGAAACCCCTCTGGGCAGCCCTGGTTCTTGGTGGCGTTTCCGCGGCCACTTTTCTTCCCGCCCAGAGGAATCGCCGCTGAAATGCCACCCCCCACATCCTGCCGCCCTAGGCAACTGCCTAGGGTCGCCTAGTGGAAGCGCCGGCCCTGCCCTATGTACTGCATGTAGTTTATGACTTGTTTCACTTTTTCCCTGAAAAAGGATGCTGCTTTGGGATTGGGCCCAATATGTGTTAGAGATAACAAAAAAGCTTTGGCCTACTTCTGTTGGAATAATTTAAAAAATGCAGTTCTATTTATTATATTTTATGTGTTTTTAAAAGTAGTGTTATTTTTGTGGAAGAACATCAGCACAGGAATAAGTCCTCAAATGCAATGCAGTGTAAATATCACTGTTGAGAAAATAATGAATATTGATGTTGTTTACTTTATGGCAAAGCTAACAGTGGTTCTAAAACTGTAATGGCCAAGGTAATAATATAGCTTAACTATCATGTTCAATAAATGTGGTCCTATCTAGATATCTTAGGGTTTTATAATGCAGCCCATCACCACTGCAGCTGAGTACCTTCCACATAAAATCAGTAGCAACAGCAAAGTCCCTAATGGACTTAATAGAGGCTCCTCCTTTTTCAGGGTGAAAACTGTGTTTGGGGGTTTGGGATCTTTAATTAGCTTAGCTATAATAGCTTAGCCTGACTTTCAGTTTAAGGCATCCACAGAAGCTGTTTTCAACCAAGAAAATCCATCCATAGTTTTTTTGCCAGGATCAATCTAAATCCTACCGTTTGCACCCTTGAAGGCCATTAGTTGTGTGACTGGAGTCATATCAAGAACCCCAGTGTGGTTTTGGTGATGGATGCTGAATAGGAAAACGCTGGGTATGAAGACTGGTGAGGATATATAGCGTGGTGAGGCTACTGGAAGGGAGGCTGGTGCTCGTGGGAGCCACTAGGGGTGGGAGATATTGAAGGCTCTGAAGGTGAGCAAAAGTGTGCTGGTGCTCAATGGGCTGTATTTCTCCATCCTCTCTCAATTCCACACACGGTCTTCTGTGGGCTCCACACTTTCTTGTGGAACCTCAATCTGGAGCTCAGCACTATACAGAAGGTTAGGAGTTGAGCATGTGGAAGGGAGGGTTTGAGTTTGCACTGGAGTTGGGTTGTACAGCAGCAGCAGGAGAAAAGAAGGGAGCAGAGAATCTCTTTCATTTCCCTATCTTGCACCTGCTGGGTGCTAATGCTTGAAGGATTTTGATTGGTTTTCTTTCTGTATTTCTCAACTACAGCATACAATCAAGCCAAAGCCTCCTCGTGGCCAACATGTAGGTTGTGCCCTACAGGTAGAGAGTTCCTAGTAGGCAGGATGGAACCTTGGGCTCAAGTAACTCAGATTTTTTCTAATCTTTATATAGTTATGCCAACATTATTATAGTCAAAAATAAACTTTCTGAGGAGTCAATCAAAAGTGCAAAAGTCACTATTTAAATAAATATAGTATGCAGTAATACATCTAGAATACCGTACCTGACAGTTCAGGGTATCATGGCGATAATCCCTTGTGAAAGTTCCACCTACTACTAATCCATGAGGCAATGTCTTGGTGAACCGATTGTATATAGTTCCCATCACTTGGTTTACAAGAGCCTAGTCATTATTACATAAAACAGATCATTAATAAATCTATTAGAAAGTGTACATCTATATTAGTATGGTGCTCTGAGATGTGCAGAGGCTTCACAATTTATGACACCAATATTAATTTAGATCAGCAATAAAAGTTTAGAGTACTATAACAACCCTTATTTTTTAGTTTCATTCATAACTGATATTGAAGAAACTTGATGTGTGAGCTGGTGTATATATTAATATTAATTCTGTATTTTACCTCTTTCTGCAAAAGTTTAAAATATAGATCACATTCTACAGTATGTTCCAGAATTTTCCAAAGTCAGACTCTAAGGGTGCAGGCAAAATTTGTGTGCACATATTCTTTACTTGCAAATGAAAATGGCATTTGGATTCCTAACAATCATAACTGTGCACAACATTTGATTTCACATGCAGTATTGAAAAACTGCACATGTATTAGATGCATCACATATTCACTGAATGTTTCTGTGTGTTAATATCCAGACTTATAACAGTTAATGCTAAAAAATAGCTTTGAAAGGAATATAAAACCCCATGCTTCATGGTTTAAGACCATTTTTAACTATTTGGAATTAGGATAAGACCTTCATAAAAAAGATTATCCCACATTTGCCTATTGTGGGGTTTCTTGCTCCTTTCTCTGAAGCATCTGGTACTACCACTATCAGAGACCAGATATTTGACTAGATTGACCTTGGGTCTGATCCAGCAGGCAATTATTAGGTTTCTATGTTTTTTATACCCTGATCAAATGCTACTTTCATCATTGACATAATACACACTTATTTAGTGCTTTCCACCTTCAAAGTGCTGTATGAATATTAACATAAACTAAATTCTGTATATCAGGTGGGATATTTCTAAACATATTTAATTAAAGTAGATATGTCTAATTAAAACAGACATATATAATCTAAATCAATTTAAATAATCACCAAAATTGTTTTTAATCATATCGGGAAATACTATAGTCAACATACAAAATATGTAATTATATATAGCCATACCTTTGTTGGTGAAACATATACAACTACTCCTTCATTGCTCTCTTTCAGAACTTTCTCCATGCAATAAAATGATGCATAGGTTTTCCCTGATGAAGTAGGCGCAACAATCACTGCAGACTCATTATTGTCTACAACATCAAGAAGCTCTCGCTGGAGATAAAACAAATCATTTATTTCAAGACATTTAATTATATATATAGATTCTAGATTGATATGCTTAATATCAGTATTATAAAGTTCAAAATATTTTTCTCTGCTGCTGCAGTAGTGTTATATTTTTTCCATCACACTTTGATTTTTAATTGTAAACTATTTTTTTCCGTAATTTGGCCTGGAAACTGCACTTAGGTTTGAATTGTTGATACAAGAAAGTTTTCAGTTCAAAAGTGAACTTTTTTTTAAAAAAAAAAAGCAAAATATGAACCAGTCAGTTCAGCAGTGTATAATTTAGAAGCAAAAAAGTCACAGTTTTCTCTGATGCAGTCATTGTTTCTTATGTTATACCAGTACTGCTTAACCACACAGCCCAGAGCTCTTCCCAGCTCCCACTACCCAGCATTTCATTATTCTTCTCCCCACCCTACCAGTGACCTTTAGAAGTTGGCCAGGGTGGAGGTTGGAGGGAGGAAGTGGCAGCACTGGCAATATCTTCCCCACTCCCAGCATATTTGCCAAGTTTTATGTTGCTCCTTGAGCAAGTGAAATTTTTGCGGGTGTGAACATGAGAAATGAGCAAGCTGTTTCTGATTCAGCCTTTCTACAATAATATAGAGAGAGCTATGTTTGCTATGTTTTCTGAGGGAACAGGTGTTCCTTCAGAACATGCAGCAGCTTGGATCAACTGTTCTTTTCCTAGAGACAGACGGATGGAGAAGGGCAGCCAATCCAATGAGGATTTACCCATAGAGTAGGAGTTTTCCCCCGACAAAAAATTGTTTCTCTGCAGTGTAAACCCATAGATTTGATAGGTTTTCTTATCCTTGGCCCATTGGAAGCTTTGGGTGTACAAGAAATGTGGGATTGTTTCCCAGACAGTCCAATGAAATATTTAAATGTACAGCCCCATTACAATGTATTTGTTACAGCTATTGTGTAAATAAGTAATAGCACACTAAATGCGCTGAAACTATTACTCTCCACCCTGTGTAAACAAAAAAAAAAGTTTGCATGTCACTGGTACATTTCTAATTGTCTTTCAATAAATAACTTAAAATTGAAACTCAGATTATGCATGAAAGTGTATCATATTACAATTTTTAATACCAATGCACACAAAGTTCCAGAGGTATTCTTTATACTTAAGAGACAGGTAAAAAATGATAGGTTCCTGCCCTGAGGAGTTTAGATTCTAAGGCCCTGATCTCGCATGGGGATCTGTGACTGTAGAGTCTTGTACCATGCAGAGTTTCACTGCCTTCCACAGGACATCACTGCATTGTCTTCTGAGACACCATATGGCCTTGGGAGTCAGCACTAGCAGATCCCAATGCAGGACTGGGCTTAAAGTAGCATAAGACAGAAAGTAGCATAAGACCGTATATAAAGGATAAAAGGTAGTAAATGAGAGGATAAGTTACAACAGTGAGAGAAATGAAATATGTTTATTATCCTGTATGACTCTCATTCATTGCTTTTTTTAATTTTGAAAGAAAACCTTGACAGAATCTCTAACAGCACTATTTAAAAATAGTTTACATGTAACATTACCTGCCATGTATCTGGTATAAAATGCTGTACTCTGGGATCTGGATCTTTCCTCTCTTCTCTGAACAAGTAACAGCCCATATATTGTAGCTGAAAACGAGCTGCTCCCATCTCAGTAGTATATTTTACTATCTTCTCATTGTCACTTTCTATTATCTACAAGGTCAAATTAAAATTCAAGTCAGATTTAGAATTAGGGATAGAGTAATTGAAAATGGCATCTGGCTTTTGCATTGTAGAACATTATACAAGCTTTGAAAAATTAGTTTGATGTGTGCTGAGGAGGCGAGGTGATTTTCAGACACTCCCATACAGAAGATCATACAATGCTGGCTTGAGCAATGCATGAAATCATAAAAGTCAATGGGAATTCTACATGCAGATGTAGTGAGAATGTGACCATAAATTTTTAATGGATCTGATAGTTATCAGCAAAGTCCATGTACTCTAAGTCAAGCTGAATATACATTTGCATTTGTCTGCTATGGAAAGATTTGATTCCACAAGTATTATTCACTGTTAAATAGCAGACTGAAGTAATACATGAAACAAGTATAAATGGCTGCAGTTATATCTCCCTGAGCCTGCAGAAAGCCTAAAACAACAGCTCATACCGTATAAATAATTGCATATCAGCTACATTTCATGCAGGACTGAATAACTTGTATAAATTTTTGTTGAGATTCTATTTTATATCATTCTGTGAGGTTTAGAACCATCTTTTCTTGTTCTACAGTGTTACAATGCAACATTTGGATGATATAAATGGCAGTGTAAAGTAACACTTTGGGAAGTTGGCTTCAGTTGAACCAGGTTCAGGCCCAGTGGGTGTAAACTGTCAGGAAATGGGCACAAGTGCCAAAGTAATCTTTGTTGTACCACTTTTAATTTCATTAGTTAATTATGTTCTGTAAAAATTAATTGTATTCTATAAGAATTACCAGGCTAGACAAAGAGCATGCCAAATTCTCAAATCCAAGGTATTTCAGACATCTGGACAACTTTTGTACATGTGGCTTCTTTAATAGTTCCTGGTGTTTTTCAAGAAGTATGTGAATTCTCCTCATCACTTGGACAGCTATGCTTAAATCTCTTGATTTTTTGCCTAAAATAAATAAAGGAACCATTTGATATATGATCAAATCATCAGGAGTTCTTCCAATCTACTCTTCAGGTTTTGGGAACCAACCCCACTGCTCCAACCATGTGTGTGGTGTTTTTTAAATTTTATTTTATTTTATTTTTAAATGATCCCCGGAGAGGTGGCATGGCTCTTTCCCCATGCTTGGACTATGTGATTGGACTATGTGCAGACGAAGCGCTCCTGCTGCCCATACAGCCCCAACCTGCAAGGGGCCAGAGCGTAGGACATCTGGTCTCATGGTCACTGCTGTGTTGGTGTCACCAAGTCAAGGATGGCCACAAGGCAGTAGTCTGCGAGCAGGTACCAGTGTAATTGCTACAGCTGGGCTCACTAGGCAAATGTCAGAGTCAGAGTCAAGCAAAGGTCAAAGACCAGAGGTCAGCAGTAGTTACCAGGCTGGAATCAGGAGGCGAGAGTCTAGGTCAGAGTCAAAGACCAGAGATCAGTTACCAGGCTGAAGTCAGGGTCAGAGAACAAGGCAAGGTCTAGAGCCACAGCAAGTTAGATGTCTGTTTGGTTGTTCAGACACCTTCCTAGGGCACCGTCCAGGATGGAATAGTAAGCATGGGCCAATCAAAGGGGTATAGGTTGCTATTGCTCTGGCCCCTTCAGGACATACTTCCTGTAGCACCTAATCTCCATAATATTCTTTAGCTGCAGCTTTACATAGGCTCTTGGTAGTGTTGTGGGGATGTTAACTGCCCCAGGCTCTACAGACCAGTCCAGTCCAGTCACCTTCCATTGCACAACTCAGCTCAGTGAACAGCTTATGCAGTCTTCTAAATTTTGTACAGTGAAATCAAGATTTTATGTTAGTAATGTGTGCCTACTGTTTGGTGATATAGGAAAACAGTTACAACATAGTTTAAGTGGTTAATTTAAATCTGACTCATGGCATCCTGAATTTGCCAATATAGGGCTAAATTCTGGCCAGCAATTGAAAAGAGGCCTAATTCTCCCCAAATGGGTGTATATGCATACTTGAAAATTAGCATTAGTATGTGCCTTTATTCTAGCTGTGAAAGTCTAATGAAAGCTTTGGGGTTTGGGGGGGGGCGGGGGGGGGGGGTCTGGGGATGTAGGATGCAGAATGATCGTGGCCCAAAATGAATTCAGAAATCATACCTTGGTTTCTGCAGTGTTCCTTCCAAACTTCTAAACAGACATTCAGTCCTGCCATTTCTGCTGTGAATTTCACAGAATTACTTTGACATGTCTTGAGGAAATTCTCCAGTTTATTTATTCCACAGGTAAAATTCTCTTTAATTTCCCTTTCAATTGACACAGATAAGGCACTCCACTGTTCCTGTTCTTTCTTCTCTTCTTTAGCTTCTAGTCGCTTCTGGTTTTCCTCTGCAATTATTTCTGCTTTACTTTTCTACAAAAAATATTAATAAAGATATACAGAACTAAATACCAATGTGTGCAAGCAATATGAAAAATGTTGTAAGCCTTGAGCCCAGTCCTTGGAAGTAAATGGGAATTTTGCCTGAATAACGACTGACTGCAAATTATAGGATTTTTCCCCATTTGTGTGTTGTGTTTTGCTTTGAATTTTGTTTAAAATAGTACTGAATTCTCTGCAAGTCATAATTTATTGGTAAATACTGGTACATGTTTTACAAAAAAAAGGCTTATTCAACAAATCATACTAAAAGTATATGAAATAGTTCTTTAACTTTCTAATATCTAAAGAGCCACAAACACATAAAATGAAAAAGAGCATTTAGGTCACAACTTGAAATCATTTATTTAAAGCCTGAAAAATGAAAATTCTAATTATAATTCCAGGTATTTCAGTAAATTGAAGACAATTAGGGACCTAATCAAATGCCCACTGAAGTCAATAAAAAGACTCTTGGTGACTTCAATGGGCATTTGATCAGGCCTTAAATCTATACTCCACACTAAATGATACAAAGTGGTCATGATATTTTAACTAAGAAATACAGTAATGATTACTATTGCTCATTGCTCAATCTTGCCCATTAACATCCAGGTACACTTTTTCATGTATCCTGTAAAATCAGAAATGGTGCATGTATTATTCTAGTCAGCAATTTAATATGGAATAGGGCTTGCAGGATCAAATCTTTCTTGATATATAAATGCAGACATTATTTGTCACAAACGCAGGGAAATCAAAATCAAAGAACTTTTAGATTTTGCATTGGTTAGGAATATTTTCTCAAAACAAATACAAACTAATGTTCTCTATTGCCATCCCTTTCACCCAAATGTTAGTAATAGCCATGAGTCCAACTAAGACTTGAGACTTGAACCCACAAATTGTAGCTGTCATAAATATAAAGGAAAATGTAACCACCTTTCTGTATACAGTACTATAAAATCCCTCCTAGCCAGAGGCACAAAATCCTCTTACCTGCAAAGGGTTAAGAAACTCAAGTAACCTGGCTGGCACCTGACCCAAAGGACCAATAAGGGGACAAGATACTTTCAAATCTGGGGGGGAGGAGGGAGGCTTTGTGGCTTTGTTCTGTCTGTTCCGTGTGGCTCTTGCCGGAGACAGATCAAGAAAGCAAGCAATCCAACTCCTATAGAATTAGTAAGTACTAGCAAGGGAATGCATTAGATGATCTTTTGTTTTGGCTTGTGATTTTCTCTGTGCTGAGAGGAAGGTGTATTCCTGTTTTTTTTTCCGTTTGTTTTTTTGTTTTTGCAACTTTAAGGTTTTGCCTAGAGAGAAATCCTCTGTGTTTTGAATCTAATTGCTCTGTGAGATTATCTTCCATTCTAACTTTCCAGAGGTGCTTCTTTTACCTTTTTTCTTTCTAATAAAGTTCAGGTTTTTTAAGAATCTGATTGTTTTTGTGCTCATCTTGTTTATTCTCAAGCCTCCCCAGGAAAGGGGGTGTAGGGCTTGGGGCGATTTTAGGGGAAGATAGGGCTCCAAGTGGCCCTCCCTAAATGTTTGTTTGAATCATTTGGTGGTGGCAGCGTTTACCTAATCCAAGGTACAAGAGAGAATTTGTGCCTTGGGGAAGTTTTAACCTAAGCTGGTAGAAAATAAGCTTAGGGGAACTTTCATGCGGGTCCCCACATCTGTACCCTAATGTTCAGAGTGGGGAGGGAACCCTGACAGTAGCTCAGAACCAAGAGTACTGTATTCAACTGTACCTTATTGACATTAATTTGACCCACATACACTGACATAAAAGATGTGTCATACACATGTATTTTTCAATTTTGGAATATTCATATGAGCCACCTGCATCTTCCGTGTGATTGTTTCAATCTCTTACTTAATTGGCCTCTCAGAGTTGGTAAGACAACTCCCACCTTTTCATGCTCTCTGTATGTGTATATATATCTCCTCAATATATGTTCCACTCTATGCATCCGAAGAAGTGGGCTGTAGCCCACAAAAGCTTATGCTCAAATAAATTTGTTAGTCTCTAAGGTGCCACAAGTACTCCTAATCTTTTAAATGGCTATTTTGATATAGTTTTCAAGCAGCATATTTAAACAAACCTCAAGAACCTCATTCAATTTTTAAACAGATTATTTCTGAAAAGGTTCTGTAAAAAGCCAACCCTACCTAAAATTTATTTTTTTCTTTCCTACTCAATCACATACTAATTGTATAGGTCTCCAAAATTAAAGCTTTCTGTTATCATTTTACTGCTCCAGCTCCAAACACAGCTACTTGTTTATATTTCTGTACAGGGATAAAAATGGGTTCACACTAATTACCAATTAAATCTAGGGTGCAAGGATGGATTTATTCTTTCAATAAAAATTACTAATGATTGACAAATGAAAAATCCCAGGTAAGTATTCTTGACCAAAGCAACTACACCAGAAGGAAAAATCTGAGTCTGGTCAGCAGAAAGCATAGGTATGCTATGGAACAACTTGAATATGCTTACATGTAATTTTTTTGTCTTTGTGACAGCAGTCTTAGTGCTTGTGGGAACCAAGGGCACATCCACCTGGGTTACAATTGTCTTTGAAATGTTGCCTTCTAACGATCTTCCATAAAGTCGATAATAAGACTGTAACTTTTGTATGCCTCTTCTTTCTTTTGGACCTTTGGACTTTGCTACAGCAAACAGAGAGAATTATTTTTTACTTATAAGGTAATTGGTGGAATTCCAATATATTCATTTTTTGACAAGAGATGAAAGCTCCAAATTTAGCCCTTGGATAAAATTTTCAAAAGTGCCCCAGGGCCAGAATTTGAAAGGTAATAGGCATTTAACTCTCTTTAACACCTTTTCAAAATCTGACCTAGCTGACATAAGAATTTAAGTCCCAGTTTCAAAACTGATTTAGGTACTTAGGGCCAGATTCACAAAAGTACTTAGGCACTTGTGCCCAACATTTAGGCATTTTCAAAACTACTGCTCAACTGCTGCCAACTCCCATAGGTGCCTACATCCCCGCAGGTGGGCATGTGTAAAGCCACCTAAGTCCTGAACACCACCTCACAGCTAGTGAGCTGCTCAGAACCCTAGTGCAACCCAAAGTCCTGGCAGCCCTGAAGCTGAATTCTCAAACTAGGTGAGGGTACAGATATCTCACCAGCACATCTACAGGCTCAGGGCCAGCACAAAAGACAGCTGTGACGGGGCCACCCATAAGGCTTTATGGAAATATGCTTATGTGTGTGTATATATATATATATATATATATAATATAACTAGAATGTGTTTTATGCTACATATGCCATGTAACATATTTCTGTAAAGGTCATGATCTACTAAATCTATTAATCCTATTTGTATGCATGTATCATTTTTGTATTCTAAGTTATGAATATGGCTGCATACTTGTTTGATTCTAAGTAGGCTGTAGTGAAGCAGTTGGTCAGCTTCCTGAGAAAAGACTATTTTCAGTAAGTGCCCCATCAAGAAACACTTAAGCCAACAATAAACTTGGAGACACCAATCCACATCTGGACTTTCCCAGGAATGTGGCTTGGCTGGTAAGGAACTCAGTCATACATGGACATGTGACTTGCCCAGGTGACTCCAATACTCCATTTTGTAGCTGGACTTTACATAGGAGAGAGGAGGGGGTCTCCACCCACAAGAGAAAGTCTATTTAAGCCCAGGGGAGACCCCTCCATTTTGTCTTCAGCTGGCTAAAGAGAGAGCCTCTCCACCCCCAAAGATACCTGAAAGAAACTGGAACAAAGGACAGTGACTGCAAGAGGTGTAAGTAATTGATAGACCCAGACTAAAAGGAGATTAGTCTGTAAAAGGAAGCATTCTGGAACTGGTGAGGATCTTATCTGTATTCAGTTTCTTACTGTATTAGACATAGACTGGCATGTTTTATTTTATTTTACTTGGTAATTCACTTTGTTCTGTCTGTTATTACTTGAAACCACTTAAATCCTACTTTCTGTATTTAATAAAATCACTTTTTACTTATTATTTAATTCAAAGTATGTGTTAATACCGGGGTGGGCAAACAGCTGTGCATATCTCTCTATCAGTGTTATAGAGAGCGAACAATTTATGAGTTTGCCCTGCATAAGCTTTATACTCGGTAAAACGGATTTATTTGGGTTTAGACCCCATTGGGAGTTGGGCATCTGAGTGTTAAAGACAAGAACACTTCTGTTAGCTGCTTTCAGATAAGCCTGTAGCTGTTAGGGGACGTGATTCAGACCTGGGTCTAGGTTTGCAGCAGGCTAGCGAGTCTGGTTCAAACCAGGCAGGGCACTGAAGTCCTAAGCTGATGGGGAAGGAAGGCAGGGGCAGAGGTAGTCTTGGTACATCCGGTGGCAGCTCCCAAGAGGGTTTCTGTGATCCAACCCATCACAACAGCATACCTGTGTATTTCCAAAATACTCCCATTGGATGTGGGAGACCCAAGTTTGAATCCCCACTCTGCTTGAATTGGAGCAGTGACTTGAGTCTCCAACATCCCAGCTGAGTGCCCTAATCACTGGGCTAATGGTATTCTGGGGGGACACACCTATTGTTTGTGCTGGGCCTGTACCTGTAGGCATGCTGGCAAGAGAGCTATTCTCTCACCTAGTTTGAGAATCCTGCTTCAGAGCTGCTGTGGCTTTGGCTGGCATTTGTGCTTTGAGCTGCTCATTTACTATGGGGTGGCATCAAGACTTAGGCAGCTTTGCATGTGCCCACCTATGAAAACTAAGTTCCATGAAGACTTAGGTCTTTACATAGCAGTTAAACAACTGTGGCTGGTCTTGCAGGGCTGTAGAATTGTGGTATAGACCTGCAGGATCAAGCTGGATTATATGTGAATAAAACATCTTATGAGGAGTTTTACTGGAATTCTGTGTGATTATTAACAGATAGTTATTCATTTATAAAATAAGCTCTGGGACCCTGTCGGTGAGAATGGTCCCAGAGCCCGCGCTCCAGCCCAAGCATCTACACGGCAGTTTTACAGCCTCACAGCCTGAGCCCTGAGAGCCTGAGTCAGCTGACCTGGGCCAGCCGGGTGTTTAACTGCTATGTAAACATACCCTATGGGGTTAGGCAGCAGCTGGGTAGTAGTTTTGAGAATGTGAGTGGCACTAAAGTGTTAGACTAAAGAGGCATGTTGTTGTGAATCTGGACCCTAGACCTTGCAATGCTAAGTAAAGCAATGGATCTTTGAAAATCTAGGCATTAGGCACCTAAAGATGCAGACAGGTATCTACTGGGATTTTCAAAAACTCTTGGATGCCAGCACATAACTTTCAAAGGAAATCCCATTCGGTCCCTTTTTGACTCTTTAGGTGCCTAAATACTTTTAAAAATCTGTCTCAAAGATATTATACTGTCAGTAATAAGTCATATACCACCATGAATCATTTCATATTGACCCTTACATAAGTGTTCAAACTACAGTAGTAAAGATTTCTCATTAAGAGTGGCAATGTTAAACAGCTTACTCAAAGTTTACATTACAATAAATAATAATGAGAAGGTGTTACTTAAGCCAGGGTAGAAAGTTGGTTAAAACAACTTAATAGTAAAACTTCATAGCAGCTGAGAGGTCTCGTCATGAGAGGGATGTGGTAGTTTCTTTTGAATTTATATTCACCAGTGCTTCTCAAGTGGCTGAACATCCAGGAGCAATGCCAAATATCTTCTCTAGACCATATATCATAGAGATTCAAATATCTTCTCTAGACCATATATCATAGAGATTCAAAGGTGTCTTTAAAGTTGGTCATTTTTTTAGAAAGCTGAATTAGAAGCCATTTTTAAGTGCTACTAATTCAATTATTTAACTTAAAAGTAAAAATATAAAGCAGCTCATCTATCTGCAGCATATAGCAACTGGGCTGGAGTGGAAAAGATGACTAATGTAATGGATTGTGGAGTTCCACCAGGAATGAATTTGTCCAAAGCTGTTAAAGAAGCACATCCAACATCAATTATAATATGGCTTGAGACACTTATTGGTCAAAGCTTTTTTTATTCTAGTTTATTCTGTTCTATTCACATTCTTATCCTATGCCCATTATCATGGCATCTGAGCATCTGGCCACTTTGTGTTTTGTGGGGATTAAATATGAATATGACACTATCACTAGACATATACATAGCAGGTGTACATATCCATTATGTAAATAGTAAAGTGATACCAGAGATGAATCTGCCGCATTGAGTTTACACTAGTTGTTTTATAAATGAATAACTATCTGTTAATAATCACACAGAATTCCTGTAAAACTCCTCATAAGATGTTTTATTCACGATATAATGCTCTGGCAGATGGTAATTTTTCAACAGAGCAATAGTTTTGTATACAAGTGGCTGGTAGCCCCTCAAATGTATATTTAATTCGATAATGCAAATGTGCAAATCTAAGATCAATGTTGAGTCCTGGTTTATTTTCTGGTTATGTGAAAATAGGAAAAATTGCCAGAAAATTAAAAAGTATACAAGTTATTTTGCTTTCTAATGCTATTTTCATAGGGTAAATCTAGCCTTGCCCCCATTTGCGCAGTCATCTGAACCCTTATGCATATAAACTGAGTAGCTAAATACAGTTACCCAAACTGCAATTTTAAATACCAAATTGTATGTGTACATATATATTGTCTATGTGCAAATTTCTGCACAGGGGGAAAAAAATTTGAACAAATTTTTGCAAAAGGGAGCCTCATGAAAATATGGCTTGTAGCACTGATTGTGTCATAACTCCTTGGGCTATTCAAGATAAATTAATGTAATCAGGCAAAATATATTTAATATAAAACTAATTATTGTAATACCCTTTTGAAGTATATTTATATAATATGTGGAAAATTATCTGGAATTACAGCAGTCTTTCCTCTAAAATGTGATAACCTTGACAACAGTAGAGTTTTATCCAACTAGACAAGTAGGTTTTATGTTTTTTACCATCATTGCTGCACTTCGTTCTGTCATAATCATCACTGAGAGGTTTGCCTGAATGCCAATGCCGAAGTTCATCAAATTCTGTTTGTTTAATAAGTGAAGTAACTGCAGGATTATTGCTGAAAAATACACACAGTATATACAGTGATACTTACGTATGTTTAGTTTTCTGGCACATCCTACATAACAAGCCTTATACCCACTTAATTATAAACAAAATGTTTTGGCATTCATTGTAATACATAATACTGACAGGAAGAGCATGTCATACCAAAGAGATCTTTTTGTTCACCTGATATTCTTAATTCTTCTGTGGCAGCCACCTGATTGCTCATGACTTCATTTTGCTCTAGTGGCTTCCTGTCCTCCCCACTTAATTCTTTATGGATTAGTGAAGAATTATATAGCATAAGTCACAGAACTAATCTTTAATAGGTGCACATCTGTATTGTCTGACTTCATATTTGATACTTAGTTTAGTACAAATCCACATTTCTTGGCCACAGAAACAAATAAGTTCCATGCACAATTTTGTCAAAGTCAGGAACTGGATTTGGGAGTCAGTACAAGAGGGGTACATCCTTTGTGTGTCACAGAACACAGCTCGGTGAGGACTCCATGGGCTGGTCCACACTAACCCCCCACTTCGAACTAAGATACGCAACTTCAGCTACGTGAATAACGTAGCTGAAGTCGAAGTAACTTAGTTCGAACTTACCGCGGGTCCACATGTGGCAGGCAGGCTCCCCCGTCAACTCCGTGTACTCCTCTCACGGAGCAGGATTACCGGCGTCGACGGCGAGCACTTCCGGGATCGATCCGGGATCGATTTATCGTGTCTAGACAAGACGCGATAAATCGATCCCAGAAGATCGATTGCTTACCGCCGGACCCGGAGGTAAGTATAGACGTACCCCATGAGTGGGAATGTGCAGCAGGTATCTGAGCAGAGCAGGAGAACTCCAAGGAAGGGACAAATGGAGAGAATCTATTGCCACAAAGATTCTCCACTCAGAGCAGGGGCTCATTGGGGGTTTAAATGGCAACTAACCCCCAGAGTGGAGCAACTCTGAAGCAATTTATTGGCCTGGGTGGAGGGAAAGATTTCTCCCCCTTGCCCCCCCCCCAATACAGAGCCTGTTACTAGGATTAAATTATGTTATCCATAAAATCTATGACTCTATAGTTACTTAATCTTTATTCCGGCAAAGCTTTCATTTGAATCAATTTGCATTCTGTGATTGGCTTCTCTGGGATCAGTATCTGGGTCTTCAAGTACACATTGTATGGTAAAAGCAGCTACTTGAAACTGTAGAGCAAACATTATCAGAGACTATAATGCTAATCAATAACTGCATAAAGAATACAATATGGAGTCAGGATTTAGAGTCCGAGTCATCCTTACCCTGCACCTAATGTTAATATTTAAACCAGTTCAAAGTGGATATAAAATACTACCTAAATGAACAGTAGCATTTTATGCTGCTTTGCACAAGTGTAAATAATGACATAAGATGCAGGGCAGTGAAGAATCAGCCCATAGTATCTCGTTTAATTAAAAAAGAAAAACCCAGACAAATGTCAAAAGAATGTACCTGCTTAAAATAGGTAAATCTGCCAAAACAGCTCCAGCATAATCTTCAACAAGGTCAGATTTCACTGGGATGAGCCCTATACTGGGAATTTCTTCCTTAGATTCTTTGCAGTGTGAATGAAAATGTGATAAATACTGGTTAACTAAAACATACACTCTTATGTTACCTTCTGCAATTCCAAAGAGCAAAACGTATATACAACATCCTGATAATTTTTGTCAACTGTATGTTATAAATCAAATTGTAACAAGAAATACAAGTTAAGTAATAATCAGTGATGTCAAAGCAGAATTTGTAATATTATGGTATACATTTAATATAAATTATGAACCTGATTGTATATGGCCCCTGTGATGATTCACAAGAGATGTGGGGAACACAAGAGACCTCCTTTTATATTACAAAAGTCTTCTGGAGAACACTTCAGTGTTTTAACAAAACATTTGAAAAGCTTAACCGAAGTTACCCTCAAGTATGGAAAGAATAAATGCCTGATAAAGATAAACAGTGAAAGTCACAGATCTTGCAGCCCAGTCCAGAGGCGGGGGCTAAATGGTCCTTAAGCCAACTTTTCACCCTTCTGATTCTGGGCTGCTATATGGCTCCCAATGTAATCAGACAGCCCAGAGGGCATGTTTAGGTTGCAGCATCCTCCTAGGGCTGCCTTATGGGCTGCAGTGCTGCCTGGAATCTCCACAGCACTGTATGCTATAGACCTACTCCTGCCATACTTGTCCCTGCTCCAGCTCTGCCCCCAGCACGCTCAACATGCCAGTGCTTGTGAGGAAGTCCTTGAGAGACAGCCTTCTTGCATCTACCACAGTGCCTGTACATTGAGAAAATTCGTCCACAGACTGAAACAGAGCTTTTAGATTATCATTTTCTTTACTCTGCTTTAGGCCTTTTGCCAGCACAAAGGGCCTTGTTTGGGGCTGAAAATCAAATCCACAGGGTGCCATCCTGGCCCCAGTGAAGTCAATAGCAAAATTTCCATTGACTTCAATGGGACCAGGATTTCATGCATAGGGCCTAATCAGACTCCTTTTGGCATCAAATGGGAGTTTTGTCACTGACTTCAATGAACAGACCCATAAAGTCATAAATTATTAGAAGGGAAAGAATTAAAAAGCTCATAACTGTATAGCACTTTGACTATGTAAAACATTTTATAACTGGCAATTATTATTATGCTTATACCAGTCATTTTTATACAGTTGTTAGTACCTTTAAATACCATTTGTTTCTGTTCAAGAAACAGTTGTGAAGTAGTTCTCACTGGGAAAGCATCTCCAAAATCACAGCTGGAAGCTAATTTTGTTACCGTATTCCACAGATACTGGTATTCACACTTAATTTCCTTGCCCAATTCAAAATGTAACCCTATGCACACACACACAAAAAAAAAGAAAAATGAGATTTTACAATGAAAGTTCTCTGGAAAAGGGACTGCCTCTTTATCTGTGTTTATACAGCATCCACAACAATAGGGCCCAATTCTGACAGTGTCCTTTGGGTATTACAACAGGGCAGAAAGGGTGCATTCACAATTGTTGGTAGCCTTGGATGTATACAATGTATCTAAATATGGTCGGGAAAATATATTGGGGAGTATACAAATAGCAATTTTAGGCCTCGATTCTGCAACTGAAGCCCCTGAGGCCCTGAATAAAGATGGGGGTTCTCCCCGCAAAAAACTCATTGCAGGATCTGGGCTTTAGAAAATTCCCTTTATTCCCCAAAGAATAATGGATGGTGTTATAAATGCCAACTATTGTTATATGCCCAATTTATACTTTCTTTGGAAGTTCCTTCAAGATTGTTTGGATTAGATATATGCAGGAGAACTGAACCTTTAGACTGGATTCATTTTACTGCATAAATTGCTTTCATGGGCCCAAATTACCCTTCCCACAGAGAAACCCTTGGAAGAGAGTGTCAGAAGAGCAGGAAAGCTCTGGAAGAAGTTCCTGCGACAAAGCTTCATCTTCAACCTGTTGTGTTGCTAGCTCTCACAATTTTATTGTTAGTCTCCTGATATCAGACGGTTTTCTTAAAGCCCAAGCTCTCACATTCATGTGATTTCATGACATCTCAATTTCATTTTTTAAAGTTTCTAGCCCTCAGTTACTCTTATGAAAATTGTCATGAGATCTTTAATGTCTATACAGAGCAGACAGAACCCCAGTTTTTAAAGTTTTATTTGAAACAAAAGGATTAAAAATAAAAACTTCCTGGGATTTTAACCTGCAACTCCAGTGATTCAAGGATCAGAACCTGCTCCCTATTCTGGCTTCTTTGAGCTACTCTGGCAAAACAAAACAAGTGAGAAAGCTGGCCAAATTTAAAAGGAATCCCCCAACATCTGTTGGGAAAATAACACGGTAGGGCACAGATTACTCAACAAGTTCTTGGAATGTATGGAGACATTTTTTTTAGTTCAGAAGGTGGAGCAAGCTACTAAGGGAGAGGCTGTCTAGATTTCATTTTGGGAAATAGTTGAGAATTTGAAAGTGGAAGGCAGCTTAGGTTAGTGTGTTCATGAAATGGTGGAGTTCATGATTCTAAGGAATGGTAGGAGGGAAAACAGCACAATAAAGATAATGGATTTCAACAAGGCAGACATAATTTTAGCAAACTCAGGAAGTTGGTACATAAGATCCCATGGGAAGCAAGTCTAAGGGAAAAAACAGTTCAAGAGCATTGGCAGTTTTTCAAAGAGACATTATTAAGGGCAGAAGAGCAAACTATCCCACTGTTTAGGAAAGATAGGAAATATGGCAAGAGACCACCTTGGCTTAACCAGGAGATCTTCAATTATCTGAAACTCAAAAAAGAGTCATACAAAAAGTGGAAACTAGGTTGAATTACAAAGGATGAATATAAACAAATACAAAAGGATGTAGTGACAAAATTAGAAAAGCCAAGGCACAAAGCAAGATTAAACTAACTAGAGATATAAAGCGTAACAAGAAAGCATTCTACAAATATATTAGAAGCAAGAGGAAGACCAAGGACAGGGTAGGCCCATTATTCAATGGGGGCGGAGGGGGGGCAATAACAGAAAGTGTGGAAATGGCTGAAGTACCAAATTACTTTTTTGTTTCAGTTTTCACTAAAAAGGTTAGTAGCGATTGGATGTATAACATAGTGAATGCCAGTGAAAATGACGTAGGATCAGAGGCTAAAATAGGGAAAGAACAAGTTAAAAATTATATAGACAAGTTAGATGTCTTCAAGTCACCAGGATCAGATGAAATACATCCTAGAATACTCAAGCAGTTGACTTAGGAGATATCTGAGCCATTAGTAATTATCTCTGAAAAGTCATGGAAGATGGGAGAGGTTCCAGAGGACTGGAAAAGGGCAAATACAGTGCCCATCTATGAAAAGCGAAATAAGGACAACCCAGGGTATTATAGACCAGTCAGCTTAACTTCAGTACCCAGAAATATAATGGAGCAAATAATTAAGCAATCAATTTTCAAATACCTAGAAGATAATAACGGTGATAGGTAATAGTCAGCATGGATTGGTCAAGAACAAATCATGTCAAACCAACCTGATAGCTTTTTTTGTCAGAGTAACAAGCCCTGTGGATAGGGGAAAAGCAGTAGATCCGGTATATCCTGACTTTAGTAAAGATTTTCATACTGTCTCGCATGACCTTCTCATAAACAAACTAGGGAAATACAAACTAGAAGGAGCTACTATAAGGTGGTTGCATAACTGGTTGGAAAACTATTTCCAGAGAATAGTTATCAGTGGTTCACAGCCAAGCTGGAAGGGCATATTAAGTGGGGTCTTGCAAGGATCAGTTCTGGGTCTGGTTCTGTTTGATATATTCATCGATGATTTAGATAATGGCATAGGGAGTACACTTATGAAGTTTATGGACAATACAAAGCTGGAGGGTTGCAAGTGCTTTGGAGGATAGGATTAACATTCAAAATGATCTGGACAAACTGGAGAAAGTAAACAGAATGAAATTCAATAAGGACATATGCAAAGTACTCCACTTAGGAAGGAACAATCAGTTGCATACATACAAAATGGGAAATGACTGCCTAGGAAAGAGTACAGCAGAAAGGGATCTGGGGGTTATAGTGATCACAAGCTAAATATGAGTCAACAGTGTAACAGTGTTACAAAAAAAGCAAACATTATTCTGGGATGTATTAGCAGAAGTGTTGTAAGGAAGACAATTGCTGTAAGTAAATAAATTGCTGTAAGTAAGTAAAAGAGTTTCCATGCAGCTTACAGAGATCTCACCACTCAAGAAAGAGATCCTGGAGTCATTGTGTATAGTTCTCTGAAAACATCCACTTAATGTGCAGCAGCAGTCAAAAAAGTGAACAGAATGCTGGGAATAATTAAGAAAGGGATAGATAATAGGACAGAAAATATCATGTTGCCACCATATAAATCCATGGGATGCCCACATCTTGAATACTGTGAGCAGATGTGGTCACCCCATCTCAAAAAAAGATATATTGGAATTGGAAAAGGTTCAGAAAAGGGCAACAAAAATGATTAGCGGTATGGAATGGCTTCCGTATGAGGAGAGATTAGTAAGACTGGGACTTTTCAGCTTGGAAAAGCGACGGTTAAGGGGAGATATGATTGAGGTCTATAAAATCATGACTGGTGTAGAGAAAGTAGATAAGGAAGTGTTGTTTACTACTTCTCATAACACAAAAACTAGGGGGTCACCAAATGAAATTAATAGGCAGAAGGTTTAAAACAAATAAAAGGAAGTATTTCGTCACACGATGCACAGTCAACCTGTGGAACTCCTTGCCAGAGGATGTTGTGAAGGCCAAGGCCATAACAGGGTTCAAAAAAGAACTAGATAAATTCATGGAGGATAGGTCCATCAATGGCTATTAGCCAGGATGGGCAGGAATGGTGTCCCTAGATTCTGTTTGCCAGAAGCTGGGAATAAGCAACAGGGGATGGATCACTTGATGATTACCTGTTCTGTTCATTCCCTCTGGGGCACCGGGCATTTGCCACAGTCGGAACACAGGATACTAGGCTAGATGGACCTTTGCTCTGACTAAGGCCATTCTTATGTTAAGTAATTCTTCCACTCTACTTCACACTGATTATGCCTCAACTGGAGTATTGTATCCAGTTCCAGGCACCACATTTCAGGAAAGATGTGGACAAACTGGAGAAAGTCCAGAGAAGCACAAGAAAAATGATTACATGTCTAGACACCATGATATATGGGGGAAGATTGGAAAAATTGGGTTTTAGTCTGGAGAAGAGAAGACTGAGAGGGGACATAACAGTTTTCAAGTACATAAAAGGTTGTTACAAAGAGGAGGGAGAAAAATTGTTCTCCTTAACTTCTGAGGATAGGCCAAGAAGCAATGGACTTAAATTGTAGCAAGGGTGGTTTAGGTTGGACACTAGGAAGAACTTCCTAAGTCTCTGGGTAGTTAAGCACTGGAGTAAATTGCCCATGGAGGTTGTGGAATCTCCATCACTGGAGATTTTTAAGATTTTTAAACACCTGTCAGGGATGGTCTAGATAATACTTAGTCCTGCCATGAGTGCAGGGGACTGGACTAGATGACCACTTGAGGTCACTTCCACTCCTACAATTCTATGAACATAAGACAATATTCAAGTGGCACGGAGTCCTCATAGTCTAACCTATACCACCTCCCCTCCTTGCTTTTGCATATTCATAGCGGCATGGGTGTGACCAGGGAAAGTGGGTCTGAACAGATTCTTGTTAAGTGACAGGAGCTATGCATCTAATTCTCTGGATTCCATACTGAAAATGCTTTTTCCACTATTCCATAAAATAACTTTATTACTATATATAATAGTAATATAATACATACACACACACACACACACACACACACATACTCATTAGCTAATACTTTTGCTTTTCATTTATAAACTTAATAAAATTAGATATTAAAAAAGCAAATTATTCAAGTGCAAAGATAAATACCTGAGCAGTATTCTATTTCATAGTAATGTGAAAGATTCTTTAACAGTGAATTGTCCCTTAAATCAGGCAGGTGAGTTAAATCCAATTTCCAGTCACTTTCATCTTCTAGTTGCTTCAGAACAAAATAGTCACAATGTTGTTGCTATTAAAAAAATGCAGTTAATTCTTACATAGCACTTTTTATCTGAAGAGCTCAAAGCACTTTACAAAAGAAGGTATGTCGATCCAATTTTTACAGACTGGTAAAATGAAGCAGTGAAAGGTGATGTGACTTGTCTAAGGTCGCACAGCAGGCCAGTGGCAGAGCTTGGAATATAAACTCAGTCTTGTACTCCCAGACTACCTACTGGACCACTCTGCTTCAACGGCAAGCTGTTCAAACTCCACTTGCTTTTAAAAGATCTAAAGACCTTCCAGGCTGCCACTGTACTATGTACAATACATTTGTATGGTGTGGCCAGGGGCAGGGCCGGCTCCGGGGTTTTGGCCACCCCAAGCAGCCAAACAAAAAAAAAACAAAACAAAAAAGCCGCAATCGTGATCTGTGGCGGCAATTCAGCGGGAGGTCCTTCGCTCCGAGCAGGAGTGAGGGACCGTCCGCCGAATTGCCACCGAACAGCTGAACGTGCCGCCCCTCACGGAAGTGGCTGCCCCAAGCACCTGCTTGGTAAGCTGGTGCCTGGAGCTGGCCCTGGCCAGGGGGCTAGAGTACCCTACCAAGAAAAGGAAAACGGAGGCATTTGCTGCACCCGATGCCAGAGGAGGCAAGGCCCTGGTACACCTACCATGATTATAAATGGTAAAACTTGCTTAGTCCAGCAGGAATTGATTATCCTAATCCGAGCTCGTTGTGAAAGAGGCAAGTGGAGAAGAAAAACCACACTGAGGCACTGCAATCTACACAGGTCTGCGGCTTCTTCCAGTGTTAATGATTCACTTTTCTCCTATTGGGACATAACCAATATATGGTTCACTAAGTACCTCAATAATAAATATTAATTAGTGGTGAACATAATTCATATTAAAAATATAATTCAGTGATTTTTCACTTTGTCAGTTCAGCTAAAACTGTTACTGTTATACATTTTGTATGTTACAATCGCTTCTGGCTATACTTAGTTCATCACACGCCTTTTATTGTAGCATTAGATAACTGAGGATCAATTATCACTTCCACTTTCATTATAAATCCAAGAGGGAAGTAATGTGACCATTGAAAATCATATGGAATTTAGTAAACCAATTACCAATCTGTCTGGATAGAAATTATGTTATTTTAAGATGAGAAGCTAATATTTAAATAGAGTCCTATGTGGGTTTTTTCTCTTTGTAAACCCTATTAATTAATTTTGAGATAATTAGTTATCATAGTTATTTTTTCAATATGTTCCTACGATCTACCATATGTGCTACTCTACATATATGCTGTTACACTGCTTCCATCTTAGACTAATTAAAACATAAGACCTTTAGCATAATTATATATTAAAAAGGGATATTGATGAAGGGTTACATATGGCAAGGAAGAAATTGAGACTTTTTCCCTGAATGCAAAAAATATGAAAAATTGTATTCCTCTACAGTGGTTATTATACTGTTGTGTATGAGGAACGGGAAAAAAGAGTAATAGGCAAGATTGCCTCCTAAGGTAAAACTTCTCAGGAAAGAGGCCATGGGACCCAGTTCCAAACCCCATGAATTCCTTGGGGATTCCAGTGGCTTCAGTAGGTGGCATAATGTCCTGTTCCTTCACACCAACTATGGCCCAGAGCAGCTCTATCCCTACCTATGGTGCAACTCCACTGGAGCACCACTGCCAGGAACTCTTTCTGGCTATGGCTGCCCACTTTTAAGTGGGGACCCCTTAGGTGGGGATCTCATCCGCAGAGAGGATTCTGTAGAAAAGATAATACAGCCCCAATCCACATCATTTTTTCCTAGTCAGAGGGGTGGTAGTAGGATGAAGTTCACCCCCCGGGCCACTCACTTTTCTGCCAATCCGCCCAGTCGATGTTCCCTTTCCATGCAGTTCTCTGGACCAGCAGATACACAGAGGAAGCAAGACATGGTGCTGCAGAAGCCACTGGGACCCTCTTCAGCATGGGATCTTGGGGGACAATCCTCTCCAATATGACCAAAATACTTATGTTAAGAGAATGAACAGGTGATGAGAAGTTATAAAGAAATCTCACCTTTTGACTGAAATTTTTTGTTAGTTGTTCCTTTGTTTCCTCAGAGACTTTTGCATTTTCTAACATGTTACTGTACATTTTTAATCCCACTATACATGTAAGAACACAAACAATACATCTAATGTCGGCTCCTTCTGGCCACAGGTGCTTCAGCAGCAAAATAGTCCGACATACCTACAATCATAAGGTGTTAATATTATTATTTTTATAATGAAAAGATTATAAAGGAGACATATACATTTATCTTTATATAACTCAATCAATGAAGAAAAGCAGTACATCAAGATATACAGAAAGGAAAAAAAGTTAGTTAAAATAGTTTCCTTTTCTGCTCCTGGGATAGTGAGTTATTAAAAACTTGTTTTTTTAAAAGCAATTCTACTACAATCCAAAGCCCACTAAATATTTCTATTGACTTTAAGAGACTTTCAATAAGGCCCCATGTGGAAAAAGCCAGTAGTTTTGGGGGTGAATATCAGCTTCTGGAGCCAGCTGGTCTGGCTCCAACTGAAGTCAATGGGAGCTTTACTATTGTCTTCGATAGGACTATAAGAAGGTCAATGGCATAGTAGGCATATTTAATACTTTAAAAATGAATGGGAAAACTAGTCATAAAAATGCACCCTCAAACTCTTGGATTTGGTGGTCCTCAACTAAGCTAGTGCCCCCTGACAGGGGAATTTATACTCAGGGTGGCAGAGGGTTTGTAATTGTTGAAAATTATTCTTTAAGCTCACGAAGGAAGATTTACAATGTTTCTGTATAGCAGGGGTGGCCAACTTGTGGCTCCGAAGCCACATGCAGCCCTTCAGAAGATAATATGTGGCTCCTGCTAGGAGCCGACTCTGGAGGAAAATGGTGGGTGCTCAGCACCCACCGGCAGCCCTATCAGCCCCAACTCCATCCTCCAGCATCTCCCGCCTGCTGGTGTGCCCCCAATCAACGCCTCCTCCTCCCTCCCCCATGCCTCCTTCCCGCTGCAATCAACCTTTTCGCGGCAGCGTTCAGGAGGCTCTGGGGGGGAGGATGGAGGAGTGAGGATGAGGCATAAAGCCCCCCTCACACTTTCACACTGCACAACAGAACACAGAATCTCCGACCTAAACAGTGACATCAAATCGCGCTCGCAACTTCAGCAGTGTGAGTATTTGAACATTGCTTTGGATGAGTTGTGCCATGCGCAGGATAAACCTTATTAACGGTATTTGTCTGCACTGTGTCTGACGACTGTGTTGTAAGGGAAGAACTCCTCGATATCGTGTCACTAAAGTACAGAACTCGTGGACAAGATCTAAAGGAGGCGTTGATGTTGGTAGTTGCGAAAAGCCACTTGCCTTCACAGAAGCTCACTGCCATTGCAACGGGCGGGGCTCTGTCCATGTGGGGTCTGCGAATGGATTAGTAGAGCTTTATAAGTCTGACGAGAGCTTTCCTGAATTTTGGACATTTCACTGTATTATTCATCGGGAGCAACTGGTATCTAGAAATCTGGATGAAGACGACTTCCCTGCCAATTTGCCATTTCACTGTGCAGATCGATGGCTCTCGAGAGATAAAGTTATTTCCTGTTTTTTCAAGCTCCTGCAACCAGTAAAATTGCTTATGGAGGAGAAGCACACAATACACCCTGAGCTTACAGATCCTGGATGGGTTCTAGACTTGGCGTTTCTTGCAGACATGCTGCTGCATTTGGATAAACTAAACGTGAACTTAGAAGGAAAATTCCAGTTGCTGTCTGATCTAGTGCAAGGCGTATTTGCATTCATGAATAAGCTGCAGTTGTTTCACAGACAAATGCTTAAGGGAGAGCTGACACACTTTCCCTCAATGTTACAACTTCAAGCCAGATCAAAAGAAGATGCAGCAGAACCCCTAAAATGGAGCACAACTAGGTATGTGAGCGTGATTAAAGATCTTAAGGACAGTTTTGAGGAAAGAATCCAAGATTTGCAGCAGAAAAGACCTCAAATCAGATTTCTGATTGACCCTTTTCATGCTGAAGCCGATTGTCTGAAGCCCCCTTTAGTCACTGATGAAGCAGCATCCCAGATGGAAATAATAGAACTTTTCGAAGATGACAGATTGAAATCTGTCCAGAAGACCGAGGGGATAAAAAAAAGGATAAATACCCCAACATCAGAGGTGCAACCCTAAAATTAATCTCGATGTTTGTCTTGACCTATCTTTGTGAGTCTGTTTTCTTGTCACTCAAACATGTGATATCCAAGCACTGATCTGTTTTGACAGACAGCCGCTTAAGAGAACTGTTTCATGTGGGCCAACTGAACACAAACCAAACTTCAAGGGAATTGTTGAAAGCAAAGATTGCCAGAAGTCCCTCTAAGTAAAAGATTAAGTTGTTATTATTAACTATACATTATAAATGTATAATAAATATACATTATCAACACACACACATATACATATACACCTCTACCCCGATATAACGCAACCCGATATAACACGAATTCTGATATAACGTGGTAAAGCAGTGCTCCGGGGGGGCGGGGCTGTGCACTCCGGCGGATCAAAGCAAGTTCGATATAACGTGGTTTCACCTATAACGCAGTAAGATTTTTTGGCTCCCGAGGACAGCGTTATATCGAGGTAGAGGTGTATTTATATAATCATTGCCAGAGAGCCACAGTAATATGTAATGTACATTGGTAAATTCTGGCTCCTTCTCAGGCTCAGTTTGGCCACCCTTGCTATACAGTAACCTAAAATCAATATATCAGATTAATATTTGTCTAATGTTTTGAATAAAAAAACACAGTGTAAGTGCTAAATATTATTATTATGAAATATCCCTGTAAGCAATCTCTTTTCCAAAAAATATCCTTTGTTGTGAATAGTTTAGTACATAGTGAGACCCCTGGAATTCCAAAGGAATCCATGGGATTTGGGAGTGGGTCCCATGGCCTCTTCCACAAGACCATTATCTGACTTCTACTGCACAACTGACAGATTGCTACATGAACACACTTTTTGTTACTGAGCTGTGTAACTAGAAAAAAGATTGTAAAATAGTTAAGTTACCTCTTCTTGTATGTTTCTCAAGCTCAGCTTTAAATTATACAGATAGGCTGTAGTCTGGAATTTTTGTAAGTGTTTGACCATGGCTTCACAAGTATGTTGCAGATCCTTTTCATGCTAAATGAGAATAAAAGTATACAAGTCAAAGTTATACATTAAAGTCAAAGGGAAAATTTTGTTAAGTGCCTACGTCCCATTTTCAAAAGTCACAGGCACTTTTGAAAATGGGACTTAAGTGACTAAGTCACTTCAGTGCTTTTGAAAATTTTACCCAAAGTTTAAGCTCAAATACTAGTGGAAAATGAGTTTAGATGGGCACTCTGCTTATGTCTAAAACTAACATCACTTGTAAAGAAAATTCCTTTGTCACAATAGGGTAAAAACCACATGCCCAAGACCTAAACTCAAGTGTTATCACTTACTATATATGTTAAACAAAATCAGGGCATGATGCACACCCACTGAAGTAAATAGAAAGGTTCCTATTGAAGTCTTTGGATCAGGCCCTAAATGAACAGTACAGGAAAAGAGACATGCTACTCATAAATTCCTGAGGCTGCCTAATAAACTGTATTTCAACAGGTATTTGGGAAGTCCAGGCCATTAGGAACTTAAGGGTGACCATGAATATGATCTACAGTTCATCATATAAGCTTTCTTCAAGGACAAATTCATGGCAAATAGGCACCAGGGAACCAGAACTGTTTCTGTCTAAAATAAATTAAAGCTGAGGACCGGGAGTCATGAAATCTGTAATCTACACCTGGCCCATCACTAACCCACTATGTAAACTTGTGCAAGTACATTAGCCACTCTATAACCTGAGTTTACCCCCTCTGCAAAATGAGGATAACAACATAGGGCCTAATTCTCCCATCCTTACCCACAGTGAGTATAACTTAGTAGCAGTCCCAGGGATTTCAATCAGATCACCCACAGAGTATGGTATTACTCAGTGTAAGGAAAGAAGGATCGGACCATTTAAGGTACAGTAATTAAGTGCCAAATCCTCAACCCAGCCTGATTAGCTGGACTAGGTTACTGCAAACTGAAGTAACACGTTGTGCCTCTCTCTCTCATCCCCTACCCTCCCCTTATTCCCATGGCAATGAGCACTGGAAGAGCCACACAGCACTGAATCCTATAGCCTAGCATGTTGCTATGGAGAAGGGTTCAAGTTTTTGCCCCAAATGAATTAATGTATGCAGAGGTCTTTAAGATCCTCAGATGAAAAGCATATAGACAAGCCAAATGTTATAACTGCATCACAATTTTAATGTATAAAAACCTGGTTTTCAAATTCATTGATTCCAAGGCCAGAAGGGACCACTGTAATAAACTAGTTTGACCTCCTGTATAACACTGGCCAACTTCGCCAAATAATTCCTAGACCATGTATTTTAGAACATCCAGTCTTGATTCAAAAATTGCCAATGAGATGTTCTAATTAAAAATATAATTCTACATATAAATGGTACATTTTTCCTAGCTAAAATCCATAAATAAGATGTATTGCAATTTACCTGCTGAAAAAATAACCTGTGTTCATACACATTCTGGACATAATATCCATAAACTGTAAGAGCATCAGACTCCTGTCCTGAAGTGAGCACAACACTGATTTTCTTTGACAAGGTATGAGCGATAAATATATGTAAATAGTCTTCTTGTAGAGAGGTCAGTCCTATGTCAGAGATTATCACAAAATATGGATAACTTTCCTTGAGGAAAATCAGCCATTCTGGTGAGAAACAGTTGGAAAACTCTGTATGAATGACAATGTCAGTGTTGCACTTCAGGTGTTGTATTAATGCAGTACGATGGAAAAGGAAATTAGGGTAACTGAAATACATCTGTTCCACATCCTGTAGAAAGTGAAAACAATTGAGAGATTATTATTTCACATTTATATTCCAATAGACCCTTTTCAGAACTCTTTTGACTAGTGATGTACAAACATACATAAAGCCATGCTCCCTGCCCCTAAGAGAATACAATAAAGAACACTAAAATATTATATTTGTCTGCATATCACTGCTGTTTACTTGTATGCTATTAGTAATGTTGTACAGAATGATATTTGTTTCTAAATATTTCATGGGGTAAAAGGCAATAAAAAAATTCCATATATATAAAGATGTCATTGATACATCCATTGCATTTTTTTAAAAAAATACGTTAAAAGAACAGTAAGGTTGCAAAGTCAAAAGTTAGGGAATGCCAGAATAAAGGTTGCTTGTGCAATTTAATTTGGCTCCTTAGTGTATATGCATTATGATAGTCTTTAATTATGTAATCATATACTTTTTTTCCACCTGAAAACAGGGTCTTACAATGGGAAGTGCCAGTTAACTTTAAGCATAGGCAATGCTACTAACTCCACCCATAATTACTATAGCCCCAGTAGAAATGTAATAACTATTTCAATAGTCCAAATAAAGAAGACACAATCATCTTCTTCCTCCATCCCCACTAGGAAGCTGCAAAAGTCCCTCTACAGCAGTGGTTCTCAACCAGGTATACATGTACTCCTGGGGGTACACAGAGGTCTTCTAGGGGTACATCAACTCATCAACATAAAAAGCACTAGTGAAGTCATTTCATATGGACAGTGACTTGTTTATACTGCTTTATATACTATACACTGAAATCTAAGTACAATATTTATATTCCAATTGATTTATTTTGTAATTATATGGTAAAAATGAGAAAGTAAACAATTTTTCAATAATAGTGTGCTATGACACTTTTGTATTTTTAAGTCTGATTTTGTAAGCATGTAGTTTTTAAGTGAGGTGAAACCTGGGGTTTACGCAAGACAAATCAGACTCCTGAAAAGGGCACAGTAGTCTGGAAAGGTTGAGATCCTCTGCTCTACAGGCACATTGTGGGCTAAGGCCTCAAGCTCTGTGTAGATATGCCAAGGATGGATGGAGCCATGGAGCAGTCACTTTGCAACATGTGCCCTCAGGACCCAGAATTTCCTCTGGGAGTTACTGATCCATGGCTCCTCTATTCCCCATGAAAAAGAAGGCGGTGTACAGTCACCAGGGATTAAGAAAACAAAATAAGACTCTTAAAGGATCCAGGTTGCTATGTGAGAGAGGAGCCCTGGGAAACTGGGTGAAGTGGCAGGCCGTCTCCATTGGCAACTGAGGACCCACTCAGTTGCACCTTGTCTAAACAACATATCTCTTCCCCATTCCATTTTTCTGTAATCCTCTGCACTTGATGGATATGAGGAAAATTTTATAGAAGCAATTTTGCAGTTTCCAGCAGATTTTCCCCCTTCCCATGGATTTCTCCATTCTAGGGGAACATTGGGCCCACACTGCTATTATTTTGTAGGTAAGCTTCTTTACTATAAATGATCAAGATTTATAAAATTCTAGGAATGCACTGTTAAAAATTTCATCAAAGTGAATATAGTTGCGTATCTCTAAATGGATTTTAATGATTAGCTACATGATTATACATTCATTTAAATACACTACTAAACAATTTTAATAGAAGCTTCTGCAAAACAATTCTTACAAAAAAGAAGTCAGGAAAATAAGGTTCAGATGTGTTTCCTGGGGGTTATTGTGCATCTCTTTGCACGTATAACTGAAATAAACAGATTTGCCTTTCTTACACTCTGGCCCAATAACCTTGTGCTGTGGGAAAACCCACAGAGCAAAGGAAATCTCTGCAAGGTTTTCATTGTGACAATTTGTTTCCTAATCAGTCCATCAGGAGTGGCATGGCTTATCCAACCCATGGAAACAGGCTGCAGGGCCTACTCCCAAACCTCCTGCGTCCATTGAGAGCCACACAGATCATAGCACGGATGGGAAAGGAGGGCTGAATGGTGGCCAGGATCTGCACAGGGACAACTGCACAGGGACTCTCTACTGCCTCATTCGCTCGCCATCCTCCAATGCCACAGGATAGTTACTACAGACAGAAGCCTGGGGCCAATGTCTGCAAGACCAGTGAGGGAACAATGTGAATCTTTCAGAACTGCTCACTGTTTGCCTCCTCAGCAGAGTCCTGGGACAGAAAACCAACTGTTGCTGAGGGAGATGTGCCCAGGAGATGTGAGGTCTAGATAAGCAGGTCCCTTCTGCATATGGATTCGGGGTAGGGGAGCAAGATTGGGTTCGTAATTATTATAGACTGTATTTTTTTAAAATCTAGTGATGAAATCTCCTTTCTTACAATCAAACAATTCCTTTTGAAATAGTGCAGTGGTTTAAACAGTATGCAAATAAGAGTTAGTTGTTACAGTACCTTGAAGAAAACAATTACATATTTTGCTCCTTTTTGTGTGAAATCAAGTAGAAAGCATTCAACTAAGTAAAAGAACGGCAGATACTGTCTTTTCTTGCATAAATACTCGAGAAGTAGGGAATCCCCATCAATCACAAAAAATTCAGACTCTACAAAATCATTTAGTAATCTGACATACCTGAATGAAAAGAGAAATAGTATAAGCATAATCTTGCACAAATGGAAATGGAGGGGGTGGGACATTTGATTGCTAAAAGATTTAATTCACTAGAAAACTTGTTTTAAAATCTACTAAAATTGATTAGTAGAGGCCAATTCAGAAGTAAGCTATCTTTCTTGGCTCTAAAGTCAGTCATAAGCTGCCAACATTGCTCTTCATTCATTCAATGTAATGGAAATTTTCTCACTCTTCAACACTGTGAATGCTATCTAGCCCAAATCAAATTTCATGGCTGCTATCACTCATATGTGTTGCTGTGGAAGCTGTTCCTGATTCTGAAAGAAAAGTGTCCCATTGGATACAACCACAGAATGTATATTGGGCACCCTCTTGCCTGAGGCCCCAGTTATAATATATAACAATTATGTTCATGCCAATAACTTCAGAGAGCTTGGGGAGTTCTTTTAACATCTTAAAAAGATGGGTTCTTTCAAGTAGGGAAGAATTTTAAAAGGAGATGAAAAGATATTGAATATTATCCCTTTCCTCAACCCAAGAAATGTCAATGTATCCTATTAGCAAGAAGCATTCAATCATGGTGGGCCCCTCCAGCAAACCAACAATTAGAGGGATTCTCTCTTCACTCTATCCCTAATATGGAAGCTACTTACGTCAGGAAGTTATAAGACTTGCCTTAGCCCAGCCAGAAAGAAGACTTGGAGCCAGTCCCCTTCCCACTGAAGATCACAGGGAAACGAGGAAAAGATGGCACCCAGGCACTTCTGAAAATCCCAGTAGAAGCCTTGTCACAGGGTGACTGGCCTCTTTAAGAGGGATCATGTTCAGTGCACCTGTGACTAGTCATCTGCCTGCCAACTGGCCTTAAGAGACGGCATCTGAGCTGTATAAAGAGCCAGAAAAGCAGTGGAGGAATGCTGCCTGAGAGAAATAGGAAGGGCAAGTGAGAGGTATCCAAAAAGGAAAGGAGAGCCCCAGAGACAGATAGGCTGCGGCATAGGAGAGCTACTGGAGACAGAGAGAAGCAGTGGAGAACAGGCAATAGCTACTGGGAGAGAGCTATAGGAGACCTGGGAGAGGGTGCTAACCGAGATGAGAACTAGTAACAAAAGCTGTTGGGAAGAATAGAAGCTGAAGAAAGGTGTTGTGGGGGGACTGGCTAGAGCTGGGGAACCCTTCTGTGTTCTTTGTGTAAACCTCCCATTGGTGTCAGTGTGCATTCTGCTATGGACTGAGGGGAGTATAGAGTCCTAAATGCCCAGCCCACTGACCATATTTAAAAGTGGAATTCAGCCTCCTTCACAGAATAAATTTGACAGCCCTGATCTCCTGATTTTCGATAAACCTGGATGAATAAGGAACACAGAGTCCTGTGGCACCTTTAAGACTAACAGATGTATTGGAGCATAAGCTTTCGTGGGTGCATGCATCCGATGAAGTGAGCATTCACCCACGAAAGCTTATGCTCCAATACATCTGTTAGTCTTAAAGGTGCCACAGGACTCTGTGTTGCTTTTTACAGATCCAGACTAACACGGCTACCCCTCTTATACCTGGATGAATAGTGGACAGTCATAGTAGAAGGTATTATATTACGCTAACAATGCCATCTACTGGATTTAATGGAAACTTTTTCCTAACAAATTATTTTTACATTTATTTCAGTGAAGCTCACTGTACATACTTAGCTTGTGACAGGGATTTCCAAATGAATAAAGACAATTTCTTCAGAAATCCAAGACATTCTCTTTTTTCTAAAATAAACATATGGATTTTACTCAAACAGTTACAAGGGATTCATGTGGTAAAAGAACACTATAAAAATTAGACATTAGCATAAGCAGCTAACATCTCACCAGGATTTTGGGAATCATATCTGTCCCTAAGTTCTTTGGAATCTTCTCTATCAGCTTTTGAAACATGTTGTGATTCTTCTTCACCTCTCAATATATCTGAAAAATTAAGATGGCTTTTATCTTCTTCAATTTCTTTTTCTCCATCTTCTTCTCCGTCAAATGGAGAAGAATAATGCTCCAGACTACTATCCGTGGTCTCGCTCTCTTCATCAGCACTACTCTCACTCTCACTCCCATTCACACTCCCATCTTCCTCAGGATCAGTTTGTGCAGAAGCCATCAGACTTTCTTTCTGGTCTCTAAAAATAAAAATGTATTTAATCGCAAATAATTAATTTTCAGTAACTATAGTATGCTCTTAGACTTGGTTCATTAAATTGTCCACCTTTCTATTAGAGGTGGCTGGAAAATTTCCATCAAATAAAAAAGAAAACATTTTGTGAACATCCCCGTGAGAATTTTTTCCATTTTCCAACAAACTCTACTCACTATTACTTATATTCTGCAATAATTACTCAATATTTTCATATAATTCAGTTTCCTAAAATTTGTCAAATCTTTTTTCTTTTAACATCAATCTAGTCATCCTTATTCAACAAGAAAAAAATTGTGTGGCCCTTCAATGGGTGAACAAAATGGGGAGGAAAGGTGCAAGGAACCTCTTCTAATCTTGCACCTTTTAAAGAGGTGCTGCAGTAGCTTTCCTTCTCCAGAGTGCCAGGGAACTAGGAGGCAATGTCCTCAGGCACAATATCCCACAAAACTGTTGCTGGGATGATTAATCTCTATATTGCCCTCCACAAAGGACCATGGCTTATTCACTTAAGGAAATATGGAGAAAAATAAAGCACCAAATCTTGCTTGTCTCCCACTGCAGTCAATGGGATCAGCTATGTCAAATGTAAATCCAGAATAAGGGAAAGATGGTTCTGCACCATCTTTCAGCTTTTTCAATCCTGTGCTGGTCAGGGACCATCGGGGCTCTGCATAAGAGCAGGGGTCTGCCTACATGCACTTCTTTGCAGGATTGGGGTCTTATCAACACAAATAGCTTTAAATTACTAAAACTCTCATTGTCTTTAATGGAACTACTTGTATGAGTAAGGACTGCTCCTATAAATAAGGGTTCGCAGAATATCTTCCAATTCATCCTACGCTGACACATCAGCATAGCCAACATCTCAGTGATTACATTTCATTCACACACACCAAAGACTTATCCAGCCCCATCCTATCTTACATAATTCCCTATTGACCTATCTTAATATTTATTTTAATTTTTGAAGGTTGTTACCAGAAAAAGTTCCACACTACAAATATAGTAAGGAGAATATGTGGCACATTTATTACTGCAAACATTTAATGATAATACTTTTATACAAGAAAATATAACTTACAATAAAATGCAAGGCTAACTCCAGTTATAAGAAGGAGAAGAAGAAAGAGGACAGCCAACATTTTCAATAATTGTGAAAATATAACACACTGAGATCCAGTAGCATAAGTGATGGATTCAGTGTCTGTCATATATGGTTCTCAGATAGCGGAGTACTGTATTATAAGGTTTTTTGGATTTGGTGTAGTGAATTTCTCCACAGCAAAAGAATATCACACCTTATTGATACCTAATGTGGGAGTTATTATTTTCTGATAGATGTATTTAAATTGATAAAAATAACTATAGATGCCCATCCTACTTTACAGGGTTGAAATTCACCTAGCAGGTAGGCACAAGGTATGGACACCACTTGTTATGTAAAAAGCAACAGAGGGTCCTGTGGCACCTTTGAGACTAACAGAAGTATTGGGAGCATAAGCTTTCATGGGTAAGAAACTGACTTCTTCAGATGCAAGTAATGGAAATCTCTAGAGGCAGGTATAAATCAGTGTGGAGATAACGAGGTTAGTTCAATCAGGGAGGGTGAGGTGCTCTGCTAGCAGTTGAGGTGTGAACACCAAGGGAGGAGAAACTGCTTCTATAGTTGGATAGCCATTCACAGTCTTTGTTTAATCCTGATCTGATGGTGTCAAATTTGCAAATGAACTTGCTGGCATATGATGGCATATATAACATTGGTGGATGTGCAGGTGAATGAGCCAGTGATGTTGTAGCTGATCTGGTTAGGTCCTGTGATGGTGTTGCTGGTGTAGATATGTGGGCAGAGTTGGCATCGAGGTTTGTTGCATGGGTTGGTTCCTGAGTTAGAGTTGTTATGGTGCGGTGCGTGGTTGCTGGTGAGAATATGCTTAAGGTTGGCAGGTTGTCTGTGGGCGAGGACTGGCCTGCCTCTCAAGGTCTGTGAAAGTGAGGGATCATTGTCCAGGATGGGTTGTACAACATCACCGGCTCATTCACCTGCACGTCCACCAATGTTATATATGCCATCATATGCCAGCAATGCCCCTCTGCTATGTACATTGGCCAAACTGGACAGTCACTACGCAAGAGGATAAATGGACACAAGTCAGATATCAGGAATGGCAATATACAAAAACCTGTAGGAGAACACTTCAACCTCCCTGGCCACACAATAGCAGATGTAAAGGTAGCCATCTTACAGCAAAAAAACTTCAGGACCAGACTCCAAAGAGAAACTGCTGAGCTCCAGTTCATTTGCAAATTTGACACCATCAGATCAGGATTAAACAAAGACTGTGAATGGCTATCCAACTATAGAAGCAGTTTCTCCTCCCTTGGTGTTCACACCTCAACTGCTAGCAGAGCACCTCACCCTCCCTGATTGAACTAACCCCGTTATCTCCACACTGATTTATACCTGCCTCTAGAGATTTCCATTACTTGCATCTGAAGAAGTGAGGCTCTTACCCACGAAAGCTTATGCTCCCAATACTTCTGTTAGTCTCAAAGGTGCCACAGGACGCTCTGTTGCTTTTTACAGATTCAGACTAACACGGCTACCCCTCTGATACTTGACACTTGTTATGTGTTTGTTCAGTGTCCGCAATTTTAAAAAATTGATATCACTGTCTCTTTTATTTTAGTTACCAAAATAAAATAAAAGTGAAAGGAAAATAATCTTACAAATAATGGTTAGTAAATATAAATTTCATTTATAATGGTTTTGCATTAATAAAGCTCCCATCTCAAGACAAGATGCTCAGGCCTTCAAATAAACAATCAAATACAAGAAAACAGTACTTTCAAAACTACATGAAAGATAAAAGCAAATAAAACATATTGTATACAGTATTTGCATTGCTACAGCTATTTTAAAAATATCATACATAAGTCAAGTACTATATCTTATGTGGTTATCATAACATTAAACTTGAACTTTAATAGCTATAATCTGTACATAGAATTTGTACTGTTATAACTACTTTTAAGATATCCAAGTCAAGGACTACATTTTTATGTGGTGGTTATCAATTTTAAATATGAACTTTAATACTCATCATCTTTAGATGTACAAAGTTCATAACTAAAGAGCATAATAAAAGGCAGAAATTAGATGAAAAGCTTTGATTTTTTTTCTTTTTTCATTTATGTGGAAAAGCTGTTTTTAGTGATCTTTAAAAAAAATCTTTATTATCACCCTCTGAGGACTGATCCTCAATTCTTTGCACACCAAACTCCCACTGACTTTGCTGGAAGAACATAGGTCCCGATTCAGCAAAGCACTTAAACAAATGCATGAATACATGAGTAGTCCCACTAACTTCAGAAAGTTTAAATACTTTGCTGATTTTTTTTTCTTACATGCAACCTTTCCTGCAAATGTCATTGTTTGTTTGTACTGTGCCTAGCACAATGGGGCCCCCATTTTGTCTAGGACTTTGTGGGCTACTGAAATACAAAATACTAGTAATTGCCCACTGAACTATGCTAACTGTGAGCAAAGCATACAATCATAGAATAATAGGACTGGAAGGGACCTCAAGAGGTCATCTAGTCCAGTCCCCTGCACTCATGGCAGGACTAAGTATTATCAAGACCATCCCTGACAGGTGTTTGTCTAACCTGCTCTTAAAAATCTCCAATGATGGAGATTCCACAACCTCCCTAGCCACTTTATTCCAGTGCTTAACCACCCAACAGGAAATTTTTCCTAATGCCCAACCTAAACCACCCTTGCTGCAATTCAAGCCCATTGCTTTTTGTCCTATCCTCAGAGGTTAAGAAGAACAATTTTTCTCCCTCCTCCTTGTAACAATCTTTTATATACACCTCTACCCCGATATAATGCTGTCCTCGGAAGCCAAAAAATTATAGGTTATACGTGAAAATGCATTATATCGAACTTGCTTTGATCCGCCGGAGCACGCGCCCCCCCCCCCCCCGCCCCCCCGGAGCGCTGCTTTACCACGTTATATCCGAATTCGTGTTATATTGGGTCGCGTTATATCGTGGTAGAGGTGTGCTTGAAAACTGTTCTCATGTCCCTTCGCCATCTTCTCTTTTCCAGACTAAACAAACCCAATTTTGTCAATCTTCCCTCATAAGTCATGTTTTCTAGACATTTAATCATTTTTGTTGTGCTTCTCTGGACTTTCTCCAATTTGTCCACATCTTTCCTGAAATGTGGTGCCCAGAACTGGACACAATACTCCAGTTGAGGCCTAATCAGTAGAGCGGAAGAATTACTTCTCGTGTCTTGCTTACAATACTCCTGCTAATACATCCCAGAATGATGTTCGCTTTGTTTGCAACAGTGTTACACTGTTGACTCATATTTAGCTTGTGGTCCATTATGACTTCTAGATCCCTTTCCACAGTATTCCTTCGTAGGCAGTCGTTTCCCATTTTGCATGTGTGCAACTGATTGTTCCTTCCTAAGTGAAGTACTTTGCATTTGTCCTTATTGAGTTTCTTCCTGTTTACTTCAGACTATTTCTCCAGTTTGTCCAGATCATTTTGAATGTTAACCCTATCCCCCGAAGCACTTACAACCCCTCCCAGCTTGGTATCATGCACAAACTTTATAAATGTATTCTCTATGACATTGTCTACATCATTGATGAATATATTGAAGAGAACTGGACCCAAAACTGATCCCTGCTGGACCCCACTCCTTATGCCCTTCCAGCGTGACTGTGAACCACTGATAACTACTCTCTGGGAATGGTTTTCCAACAGTTATGCACCCACCTTATAGTAGCTCTATTTAGTTTCCCTAGTTTTTTTATGAGAAGGTCATGCAAGTATCAAAAGCTTTGCTAAAGTCAAGATATAGCATGTCTACTGCTTCCCTCTATCCACAGGGCTTTTTACTCTGTCCAAGAAAGCTATCAGGTTGGTTTGACAAGATTTGTTCTTGACAAATTCATGCTGACTGTTACTTATTACCTTAAGCAAATTGATTGCTTAATTATTTGCTCCATTATATTTCTGGGTACTGAAGTTAAGCTGACTGGTCTGTAATTGCCCGGATTGTCCTTATTTCCATTTTTATAGCTAGGCATTATATTTGCCCTTTTCTAGTCTTCTGGAATCTCTCCTGTCTTCCATGACTTTTCAAAGATAATTGCTAATAGTTCAGATATCTCATCAGTCAGCTCCTTGAGTATTCTAGGATGCATTTCATTAGGCCCTGGTGACTTGAAGACATCTAACTTGTCTTTGTAATTTTTAACTTGTTCTTTCCCTATTTTAGCCTCTGATCCTATCTCATTTTCACTGGCATTCACTATGTTAGACGTCCAAGCACTATTAACCTTCTTGGTGAAAACCAAAACAAAGAATATTCATCTACTCCACAAAACATTTTGACTCCATATATGTGGTCTTTTATGTATATGTCTTTAGACCGTGGGCCCACCTCCTGTTTACAGGAAAAACTCCTTTTGACTTGACAGTCAAATTTTGCCTGAGTATGGCATGGAGGACTGCACCCTGCACCAAGCCTTCTGAACGGGGACCACCCACTATTTAGCACCATCTACTCACTATTCTGTCTAACTGAAAAATGATACCACACAGAGAGATTGGTGTACATCTATAAAGTTTAGCATCATGGAGCTAAAAGAATACATTTCACTGAGTATTTGTTTAAAGTGGAATAAATGTAAAATTAAAAAGATGATATACAGTAATGAATAATACAGTATGACCTCAGAGATACAAACACTAGAGTTACGAACTGACCAGTCAACCACACACCTCATTTGGAACCAGAAGTATGCAATCAGGCAGCAGAGACAAAACAAACAACGAACCAACCCCCCCCCCCCAAAACAAATACTGTATAGTCAGTACTGTGTTAAACGTAAGCTACTTAAAAATAAAGGGAAAGTTTAAAAAAGATTTTAAAAGGTAAGGAAACTTTCTGTGCTTGTTTCATTAAAATTAAGATGGTTAAAAGCTGCATTTTTCTTTTTCATAGTAAAGTTCAAAGCTGTATTAAGTCAATGTTCAGTTGTAAACTTTTGAAAGAATAACCATAAGGTTTTGTTCAGTTACAAACTTTTCAGAGTTATAAACAACCTCCATTCCTGAGGTGTTTGTAACTCTGAGGTTCTACTGTAGTTTACAAATATTCCATTATGGAAAGAAGTAGTACCAAATACAGCATTGCCTGCTTGCAGATTCAAGAAACATATAACACCACGGTGTAATCTAAAAGGGAAAAAAAAACGGTTTCAAATAAATAAACGGTACTAATAAACTTCATATAAATAATTATCTGGACTTTTTCACAAATATAAGGTAGAAAATCAAGTGGGTCAAATAAATGTTGCATCTAGTCAACTTCAGCAAGCTTGGCAGCCTATGCATGCCAACTAGATGAGTTTGCAGAGTACCTATTGCTCTCTTAAACAAACTGCACTGAAAACAAACCAGGATATTAGGCATCATTGTCTAATATCGTAAATAACGTCAGCCCTGACCTTCCAAAACAAAAGGCCCCTCTGTACACCCCGGGCGGGATCTGCCTTGTACAGCGCTGAGGATGCTGCTAAACGCAACTTTAAAGAGTGAGCCACCGTGGCCCACTAATCGCAGCCCCTCTTTCAGCAAAGGCACGGGAGAGGCGAGCCCCGCCTGCTCCATGTGAGGAGCAGCAGCTGAGAATGGGCAGCGGCCGGCTCAGTTTGTGCCCAGCATCCCTCATCGCCAGCCCGAGCTCAGGCGAGCGGTCCTGGCACCCCCGCCTCAGTCAGAGACAGGTGCGGGCATCCCCTCCCCGAGCGCCCCACGGCTCAGCCCCCGGCACAGGTCCTGCCTCTCTCAGCTGCGCTCTGTCTCCCGCCTCGCGCCCACTCCTTACACTTCTTTCTCCCCGCGACAAGCGGCTGAGGACGCGGCGAGCCCGGGCAGGGCGAACGAGCGCTCTTTATAGCCACTGCTGTCGCCGCCCCCGCCGAGCTGCCGCGGCCTTTGCTCCGACTCCTCTGGAAAGCACTCGGTCCGCTGACGCCGCTCCCTGCAGCTGCAGGCGCCCGCCCCGCCCTGGGGAAGACAGCGAGACAAAGCCCGCACGAGCCCCCAATTCCCCCAGCCTTGGGCAGACTCTGAACTCAGACCCAGGGCTGAGATGCTGAGCCGCTCTCCCTTTCTTTACCACAGCAGGTGGAATCAGAACCGGATCCCCGGGACCTGCGGGGGCGTCAAAACTTGGACCAAAATTGTGCCTTATGGTTCTGTTTCTATAATATGCCCAAACAAAACACCAGAGCCCAATATTATCCGAAGTCTTGGTCCGCAGTGCTGAGCCTCATGGACCAACCTATAGATTTCATGAAGTGAGTGAGTATGGTGCGTGTAAATGGCTATGTGGATTAGATAGTAGGCCTGTATGTTGCAGCTATTCCTCCACATTTCTATAATAGGCCAAACCAAACCACTGAATCCTGATTTCAGGGTGTTTCTGGTTCAGAATCTGAATTTTACAGCTCCAGACCATGTCTACCTGCCGACATTTGAGATAGGGAAATGGTGACAATTGGGGAGAAAAAACAAGAGCATGTATTTTTAATGTCATTGAAAGAGAAGACAAGCTTTCTGAAGAAAAGAGTTTAAAAAAGTATTTTTGTAACTCATATTGATTGTCACGCCTAAATACAGTAGCAACATTTAGCATATATGATTTAAGAATTGTGGGGAAATTGCATGTCATGGAGGAACACTCTCTACACCTAAACTTTCTAAGTAATGCATGGTCTCACAGCTCCCAAGAAAAGGAAAAGAATCATGCAACTAAGGAACATCAGTCTTTCAAGCACTGTTTTGGTGCCAATATAGAGATAGTGTTAGGCTCTACCCATTATGAGTTAGATAGTGTGCCTGCAAGGGGGGCTGTGATACCAGCGAAAGAATGACACTCAGGCTTGAGAGTAAAAAGAAAGGCTTTACTGAAGGAAGAACTTACATTCCAAGCTGCACGGGGAGTCCCAGGGTGCGCAAAGGGGCTGCAGGGAACTCTGACCGTTCAGGACAGCTGGCCAGGCAAGACTCCACTGAAGGGAGTCCGCTGCAATGCTATATCCCCCCGTGCTTATCTCAAGATTACATGGGGTCAACAGCTGGCTACATTCATTGCATTCATAAATCATACATATTATATAAGCTGACTTGTTTACAGGACAAAAAAATGCTGAACTATACTAAACTACATTTTGGCAGGATCTGCCAGACAAGGTTCATTGCACGGCCTTCAACTGCACAGCCTGCATCTTCTGCTCTCATTCAATCACATACTCGGTCCTCCACTTAGCTCCTCGCCAATTTTCCGCAACCTTTCCCCTACAGATAGTGATATCCTTCCACATATTGAATGGAATCTTACACCTATAAGGTACTGTTCAACATGTGGAAGGATATCACGCTATGACCCTATAGAAATAAGGGCCGACTACAAAATTCAGGTCCAGATTGGGGTTCAGATTAAGAATCACCCCAGATCTGGGTGATTTTCAGTAGTAGAGTCTGGTTTTGGACCACCTCTATTACTAGTGCTATTAATTATTCTTCTGTGCCCTAGTAAAGATAGATAAGGACCCTGCCTTGAATAGTTTATAGTTATGTGAGTGAGGATAGCAAACAGTAGAGAAGTAATGAGGGAAGGAAGGACAAAGGTTGTAGCAATTAGATCATGGAATTTCATGGTTTTAGTCCTGCACTCTTCCTGATGGTTCAATTAAAAGTACTTTTATATGATATATTAATTATTATTGACTCATGTGTTGGGATTATTGCCAAAAGGTTAGTCCTTAGGAAAAAATTTATTCCTAGTTGGCAGGTATGCCCGCCTCAAGTCCTCTCCGGGTCCTGCCCAACCAGACTTTTACCTCAAAGGAAGTATTTTCTTAATAAGAATTCTCCCAAGCAGAAGTCTTTTCAGGGTTTCTGAAAACAGCTTTTTCTATGTAATGTAACTTGCAGCCTATAACACAGAGTCTGCAGCTCTATGAAGGCATCCGGAGCCAGAGGGAGTAGTGTTGCAAGTGCCATGAAGCGTTCCTCAGAGATAGTCTGGGAGAATACCGGAGGAGCCCCCCCGACGACCTGGGACCAGGATGCTGACCGCTGCCCCGCTGGGAGGGATGCCGCCGGAGGAGCCCCCCCAACGACTTGGGACCAGGTTGCTGATCGCTGCCCTGCTGGGGGGGATGCCGCCGGAGGAGCCCCCCGACGACCTGGGACCAGGATGCTGATCGCTGCCCCGCTGGGAGGGATGCTGCTGGAGGAGCCCCCCCCTCCCCCGACAACCCGGGACCAGGTTGCTGACCGCCGCCCTGCTGCTTCAGAGAAGGATACTCCAGAAGGAACCACCTCCTCAACCCCAGACCCGGAAACCACTTACCACCAGGCTATCCGGAGGAGAGCCGCTCAAAGGGGAATGCATTCCAGAGCCCTGGATCTCGATGCCGCATGCTGTCCTTCCGGGCAAAGAGACATCATGGCCAGTGAGTCCAGCACCCCCCCAAGAGCGACTTCACCTCCTCAAGCTTCTCTACCAGAACCAGAGGAATCACCTGCCAAGTCGGCAGGCACAACAGAGGTCCACCCCACAGAGGGTGAGGCAGGGGAAGACAACTGCATCTACCTCCAGTACCCGCTCCCTACAGGTCTCCTCCTCTGCCCCTTCTGCCTCCCTGTCCATGGAGTCCAGACCCTCGGGGCCCTCAGCAAACACGTTCGTAAAACCTACAACAAACAGATTGCTTTCCGGTGTAGCCGCTGCAATGCACCATTCGAGACTCAAAAGAAATGCAAGTCCCATCACGCCACATGCAAAGGACCCTTCACAACCACGAAGGTGAACCCCACTGACATCCTGTGGGTTCCAACCCCAAACCCCACCGATGGTCTGGCTTCAGCACCCCAGCCAGCATCCCCAGAGTCACAGCAAGTAAGGGGGGGAAGCGCAACCCCCGTCTCGAAGACTGGCGATGCCACCAAAAGGACCACTCCCGCCTCCAGAATCCCCACGCTGGACCCTGCTGTGAGGGGGATCACTGCCACCTCCCAGGTCAACGACCTCACCAGATGCCTCAGCAACCTCATAAAAACCATCCGGCACAACACGGATACGAGACGGTGCAGCGCTCCCCCACAGGTCACCTCATGCCGCCCTGCCGTAGGAGCAACTAGCATCGTCCCCCAGACCGCACGGTGAGACCCAGCCAGCGGAGGAGCCTCCCGCAGCCCCCGGATCCCACGGCCGGACCCTGCCCCCGGGAGACCCAACACCTCCTCCAAGATTACCCAATGAGCCTCCGACCGCCAAAAACCCCAGGCCCCACCGAAGACCCCCCAGCCGGATACCACCCTCAGAAGAACCAGAACCATCCCCAGTGCTTCCAAACATGACCGCGCCCCCACAAAGCCCAACACTGGTGTTTCCAGAACTCCATTCCCTCCCGGAAGATCCAGCGCTACCTCGGAGACACCGAGAGCTGCCCCCCGCACCGCACCAGGACCCCCACCTCAAGACCCACCTGAACACTGCCCCCCAGTCTGAGGGACAACCAGGCCACAGACTGTCTCCGCAGCACGTGAACCCAGAGAGACAACGCAGCAGGAGGAACGACGGCCGCGAGTGAGGGTCCCCATGCCGTGGCAATCCGCCTGGATGGAGGAGCTGGCAAAGGCTGAGGACTTCGAGACCTTCGACACCCTGATGGACAGACTGACCGCAGAACTGTCTGCGGAAATTACAGCCAGAAGGAGGGAACCCCAGGAGGTCTCATGGGCCTGTGACGTTATTGACATAAACTGGGACCGTATAGATCATTGTTGCAACCAAGGTCCTGTAGTGGCACCCAAATCTTGTATAAAGGGGGTCAAATGGGGTGTCTAGGACAAGGTTGTGGTTTACTGGTTATGATTATGCTGTCTATATGTGTGTATCAGTTTTGTAGTCGAAGTTATGAATATTGGCTCTATACTGTCTGTATGGCAAACTTATGCTATGCTTCTGGGTGACATCCCAGACAAGCTGAGATTAGCTCTGCCTAGCCTGCTTGATGGCCCATTAAGGACCATCAGCTATACAATGGACCCATTGAGAGAAGGCAGATACGCCTTGTAACTCAGCAAAGTATGCAGGGACTGGCCCATGTGACTCCAGACTCCATTTTGCTGTAATTTTCCACAGTAAGAACAAAGAGGTGTTCTTACACCTGGAAAAGACTATATAAGGCTGATGCCTCATCTCCATCTTGTCTTCAGTCCTGCTTCTTACCTCTGGAGGAACTTTGCTACAAACTGAAGCTCTGAACAAAGGACTGAGGACCCATCCCAGCTGGGGATGTATTCCAGAGACTTGATTTGAACCTGCAGTTTATTCCATCGCTGCTGCAAGCCTGAACCAAGAACTTTGCCATTACTGTATGTAATTGATTCCATTTAACCAATTCTAACTCTCATCTCTATCTTTTTCCTTTTATGAATAAACCTTCAGATTTAGATTCTAAAGGATTGGCAGCAGCGTGATTTGTGGGTAAGATCTGACTTGTATATTGACCTGGGTCTGGGGCTTGGTCCTTTGGGATCATGAGAACCTTTTTCTTTTACTGGGGTATTGGTTTTCATAACCATTTGTCCCCATAACGTGTGGCACTGGTGGTAATACTGGGAAACTGGAGTGTCTAAGGAGATTGCTTGTGAGACTCGCAGTTAGCCAGTGGGATGAGACCGAAGTCTTAGTCTGGCTGGTTTGGTTTGCCTTAGAGGTGGAAAAACCCCAGCCTTGGGCTGTAATTGCCCTGTTTTAGCAATTTGTCCTGAGTTGGCACTCTCAGTTGGGTTCCGCCAGAACCGCATTGTCACAGGGCCACGCGCAGATTCCCTCTGCCAACCCATAACAACACTGCCAGAGAAGGCAGGAGAGGGGACGTTGGCCGCCGCTACAATCCGGCGGCTGCATCCTGTATTCAGAAACTATACAGGACGAACCGGACGAAAGCCATGAGGGAGATCCTCGACGGGGCCTCCTCCTACTGTGCCATCCAGCCTGAGAGACTCTACTCCTACTTCAAGGATGTGTTCGACCACGAGGCCCAGACCAACTTGCAACGCCCAGAGTGCCTTCTCCCGCTACCCCAGATCGACCTCACAGATAAACTGGAGCGAGATTTTTTCCCACAGGAGGTGCAGGCGAGACTGACGAGGACCAAAAATACCGCCCCTGGAAAAGATGGTATCCGCTACCACCTTCTGAAGAAGCGAGACACCGGCTGCCTGATGCTCGCTGCCATCTTCACCAAATGCAAGTAGTTTCATCATGTTCCCTGCTCCTGGAAAAAGTCCATGACCGTGCTCATCCACAAAAAAGGCGAGCGAGACGACCCTGGCAACTGGAGGCCCATCTCCCTCTGCTCCACTATCTACAAGCTGTATGCCAGCTGCCTCGCGGCAAGGATCACAGACTGGTCAGTGTGCGGGGGTGCTGTCAGCTCAATACAGAAGGGTTTCATGTCCTGCGAGGGATGCTACGAGCACAACTTCCTCCTTCAGACCACCATCCAGGAAGCCAGGAGGTCCAAGAGGCAGTGCACCGTAGCATGGCTTGACCTGACCAACGCCTTCAGGTCCATACCCCACCATCACATCTTTGCCACCCTGGGAGAGTTCGGGATGCCAGAAACCTTCATCCGGAACCTCTGGGACCTCTACAAGGACTGCTCCACCACCATCCGCGCCACGGACGGAGAGATGGACGCCATCCCCATCCGCGACGGTGTGAAACAAGGGTGCCCCCTCAGCCCCATCATTTTCAACCTGGCCATGGACCTGCTCATCCGAGCCATCTCCAGCAGCCCGACCAGCTCCGACCTGCACGGCAAGAAAATTAGCATTCTGGCCTACGCGGATGATCTGGCCCTGGTCGCTGACAACTCGGAAAGCCTCCAGCAAATGCTCGACGTCACCAGCCAAGCCGCCGAGTGGATTGGCCTCCGCTTCAACCCCAACAAGTGCGCTTCCTACCACATCGACGGTAGCGACAGGGCACTGGTCCGGCCATCACGATTTCTGGTCCAGGGCGAGCCCATGGCCTCCCTCGAAGAGGGAGAAGTATACCAACATCTCGGCACACCCACAGGAGTCCGCGTCCAACAGACCCCCGAAGACACCATCGCGGAGATCCTGCGAGACGCGGCCCAAATCGACTCCTCCCTGCTTGCCCCCTGGCAAAAGATCAACAGCCTCAATACCTTCCTGGTACCCCGTATCTCCTTTGTCCTCAAGGGATCGGCCGTAGCCACGGTGCCCCTGAACAAGGCCGACAGCACCATCAGGCAGCTGGTGAAGAAGTGGCCCTACTTTCTCCAGAGGGCCAGCACGGACATCATCTACATTTCCCACAGGCAGAGCGGCGCCAACGTACCTCGGATGGGTGACCTGTGCGAAGTGGCGGTGATGACCCACGCCTTCCGCCTCCTGACGTGCCCAGACCCGACAGTGAGGAGCATCGCGCAAAAGGAAGCCGTACGGGCCGTGGTCAGGAAACGCATCGCCAGGGCCCCCTCTGAGCAGGACATCGCCACCTACCTCAGCGGCTCCCTGGAGGCTGAGTTCGGAAGAGAGGGGAGAGACCTGTCCTCTCTCTGATCCCGCGCCCGCAATGCCTCAAGACACCTGGGTAAGAGGATCGGCTGCTGCTGGAAGTGGTGCGAGGAGCGCCGGGAGCTGGGAATACTGGTGCCGTGCTTAAAGACCCCAGACCACACCATCGTCACCCCGACCGCTATGCTGGAAAGGACGCTGAAGGACACCATCCACTGCCTTTACACCAAGAACCTCAAGCGGAAGCCGGACCAGGGCAAGGTGTTCGAGGTGTCCAGCAAGTAGGACGCCAGCAACCACTTCCTCCCCGGGGGCAGCTTCACCAGGTTTGCGGACTGGCGGTTCGTCCACAGGGCCCGACTCAACTGCGTCCCCCTCAACGGAGCCATCCGTCATGGCAACCAGGACAAGCGCTGCAGGAAGTGCGGCTATGCAAACGAGACCCTGCCCCACATCCTGTATGGATGCAAACAGCACTCCGGAGCCTGACGGCAGCGCCACAACACCATCCAAAACTGGCTGGTGAAAGCCATCCTGCCATCCCTGGGGAAGATCACCCTCGACTCCGTCATCCCTGGGACAGACAGCATATTGCGACCCGACATCGTCGTGACGGATGCAGAAAAGAAGAATGTCCTCATCATAGACGTCACAGTGCCTTTTGAAAACTGTCTACCAGCCCTCCATGAGGCCCGAGCATGGAAGACGTCGAAGTACACCCCGCTGGCTGAGACCCTGAGAGCCCAGGGCTACGAGGTCCAGATACACGCCACGTGGGAGCCCTGGGCTCCTGGGACCTCCACAACAAGCCGGTTCTGAGAGCGTGCGGAGATGATCGATGCTACGCCTGGCTCATGAGACAGCTCATGGTGTCTGACGCCATCAGGTGGTCTAGAGACATTTATACGGAACACATCACAGGACACCGTCAATACCACACTGAGTAACCGAGACCGCCGACCAGGGAAATAACCCAGTTCCTTCCCTGACAGACCAAGGGTACCCCACCCATGTACTTATCCGCTACACCGATACTGACTTGGACTCCTTATTCATTTCATGGGTGGCATACCCGAGCCCACTTATCCACTGACTCTTTAAAAACTCTTGCACCCCAATCTGGGTCTATGCAGGTTATGCAATATGTATGTATCTTTACATCCTTGCAAACGATACCTGTAACCCCCCCATAACCCAAGCCTGACCCCAGATGTACAGTACCTTGCCTCTTAACTCGTGTATATTTCATTTTAAACATTCACTCTAATAAAATTTTTAAATCTCATTGTATTGGGCAAGTTAGTGATAGAAAGGTAAGAGAGGAGTCATTTGATTCGTAAAAATCTACAGAATCATAATTTCAGTGGTGTCACCCTCAGCGGTGTAATAGAGGGACTTGCTGTCCCCTCAGCTCCAGGTCCTCCGGTTGGTGGAAATTTTGATAATACAATGTCATCGAAAATGGGTTGAATTAGGGTTTTTGGATACCTTTGTCCCACGAACACAATGTACCAAATATGGCAAACCTAGAATAATTATGTGTTATATATATTTGAGAAAGTGTTTAAAAATCAACTTTTTAAATTATTCTTTAACTTAGGAATGCATTGCTTACATAAAAACGGATTGATCTGTGGTAATCCTAGGGAAATTAACCTTGATATGTAGGACTGAAAAAATGTGTTCATCAAAGTCATCATTAGTGTCATCTCCACACATCACACTGATCTCACACTCACACATGTCCATATAAGGCAGGCTGTCAAACATTTCCATGGTATTGAGCATTTGGTCTTTGCACACAAGCATTTGATTAGCTGAAGGACTGATATTTCCCATATAACTGGTGTGATTAGTCCGTCCTTCAAGACCCATCCATACTTGATAGAGGAGGGTAGTTTTGGATGCACTCGATCATCCCAGAGCCATTCCATTGCTTGATAATTTGTCCTATTGACAGGAAGTATAAGTGTACCCCTTGTTGATGACAATTTTTCTCCGTTTTTCTGCTTCTTGGAGAACATCCACCAACATAGCTCTGCAAGTATTGTAATACTGGTCTTCAAATGGTGAACTTGGCACATGAATGCCTCCCGTCCATTTATGGCCTCATCAGTGACTGTCTCAATAGTTCAGAGCACCTTCAGATCGAGGAGAGAGTCTTTGAAGGCTGAATCAAATACTATCGCAGGGGTTGGCAACCTATGGCACGCGTGGCAAAGATGGCATGCGAGCCGATTTTTAATGGCACACTGCTGCCTGCCCGAGTCCCGAGGACATGCAGCCAGTGAGGGGCAGAGCCTGCGCTGCCTCAGAGAAGAGCCGCCTCAGCGGCCTGCCTGTGGGCTCTCGCGTCCCCTCACTCAGCAAGGAGCCCGCTCATCTAGCTGCCTTGGTATAGCTGGCCATGGTGGATTGGCGGCGCGCCGAGGGAGCGGGTTCGCTGCCGGACCCGGACCTGACTCCCAGCGGCAGTAAGCGCTGGCTGCTGAGCGTACCCGGGAGGAGGCGCCCGGCCGCGGCCATGGATCAGTACTTGCTGGGAGGAGTGGAGAGCCCTGCAGCCCGGCAGTGCTGAGCGCACAGCAGGTGGTGGCCAGAGAGCCCTGGGACGAGGAGCTTGCATACCGCGGGGTCATGCGCCTCCCGGAGCGGCTCCTCCAGACACAGCCAGAGGGGACTGTCTCGCCGGGGGGCGCTAGTTGCACTCGTGTGGTGCACTGCGGGGCCCCGAGTGGGTGAACCAACTGGGGGCCGCAGGAGTGGGGGAAGCCCTCTGCCGTGACCCCCCACACACAACCCAGCCCTCTGACCTCTGCCCTGAGCCACCCCATACACCCAGCTCCCTGCCCTGAGTCCCCCTCACATACCCCCAGCCCTCTGCCCTGAGCCCTGACCCCCTTTACACACACCCAGCCCTCTGCTTGACTCCTTCACCCCCCCCACAACCCCAGCCCTGACTCTGGCACCCCCACACATACCCAGCCCCCCCTACCATGACACCTGCACCCCCTCACATGCCCCCAGCCCTCTGCCCTGACTCTTGCACCCCCCACATACCCAGCACCTCCATACCCCATGCACCCCCCACATCCCCACCCTCACCCTGAGCACCAAACGGGAGCTCCTGCACACACACACACCCCACATTCCCACCTGCACCCCTCGCACCAAATGGGAGCTGCCCAGGTAATTGCCCCACACCCAAATCTCCTGCCCCAACCCTGAGCCCCCTCCCTCATTCTAGCTCCTGGCCAGACCCTTCATCCCCAGCCCTGTGCTCAATGCACTTCCACCCTCAGCTCAGTGCAGAGAGAGGAAGAGAATGGGCCAGAACCAGGGAGAAGGTAGGTACCCACTGTATGTGGGCAGGACCGGGACCCCCAGACTGGCAGCGGGCTGAGCAGGCCGGCAGCGTAAGATCAACACTTTAATTTGATTTTAAATGAAGTTTCTTTTGAAAACCTTGTTTATTTTACAATACAACAATAGTTTAGATATATAATATATAGACTTATAGAGAGAGACCTTCTAAAAAACATTAAAATGTATTACCGGCACGCGAAACCTTAAATCAGAGTGAATAAATGAAGACTCGGCACACCACTTCTATAAGGTTGCCGACCCCTGTACTATCCAGTCAACCTTCCAGTAGTGTCAGTAGTGGCAGGACAATGGCTTTTAATGGTACAAATGAAAGCAACGCATCTCTGAGGAATATACAGTAATTCTGTTTTCAAGCAACAGGCACAAAAACAGAATCTTGAGGAAGTCTTGAGTAGCATCTCACAAAAAACAGTAGAACAGCTATGTCTGTGCAAAAATCCAAAGTTTAGTAGCACGTCTATCTGTGGCATTGATGGCATGCAAGATAATCTTAGTGTCATGGGAACTATGAAGAAACTCCACTAAACAGTGCGAGGCAGCATCTTCATTATACGATGCAATGATGAAATTCTTTAAGAAATTCTTGGCATGCTCAAGCATTTTTCCTGTGAGGTACACAGTTAACTTGTCTTTTGTGAGAATATGAGACAATAGCTTCTTCATTGTGACATTGGAAATGTTTATGGAGTCAATGATTTTGTATTGGATAGGTGCAATAACATTGAGTCTCTTTTTTTCATGTAATATTTTAATTGATTCCTCTGCATACATGTCAAACACAAGGTGGATTTCATCTTAGCACCAGAATTTTCTCTATAGCCTCATAATAAAGTGTTCTGCCAAATCTCAGCAAGTGTTAGTTTCTAGTTTGTCGAGAGTTTGAATTTCAGCCATACCATCCTTGATTACTGTGCTGAAAGGCCTCTGTTGGCCTAAGGTACTGGTCATGTTGTTAACAGGTGCTGGCTTAGGAAGACCATCCAAGATGTGGATTTGTTTGCTTTTTGCCTAGCACATATGCATTGATCCATCGCATTTGAACATCAATCATATCTGGTATCACAGAGAACTCATACTTTCCCGAAGTCTCACATAGATCAATGTCATGCTGAGATCTGGACACAACCAGGAGCGAACAATGACCTGTCTGAAATTAGCTCTGAAATAGTCCCTGCCACCTTCACTCTGATATCTTTAGCTATCTTACCACTGAACACTGCTTTCATCATGAGCTCCGGTCCATCATACATGAATGGGTTACCAGTGCGAGTAAGCTCATCCTGTAGCTTTAAAATTGTCCATTCCTGGCATTTAATGCCGGTATATAATGAGTCTAAACGGTGTTTGGTTACTTCTAGGGAAGTCATCCCAATCATGCTTAATGTTTTGTTTAAAATTCGATAGAGCTCTGTGTTAACCAGAAACTCAGATCTTGCCTATGTATAACTGGATGTGCTCTAGGTTCCACACCTCAGAGTCCCAACCCAGCAGACTCATTCCCCCAAACCACATGTATCAACAGAGAGAAAACTAAGGACAAGATTAACTATAAAGCAAATTGGTTTTTTAAACAGTGACTGAATCTGGAAACAGTAACTTATCGGACACCTAGCAAAACAATACACAAAAGGCATACAGGTACAGGTTGGCACAACAAACTGACATAAAGTCAAGGTACCAAACCCATGAGGACAAAGGGGAATTTACAGGTAAAGTACAGAGGTACACAGCATACTACACCAGGTTCAGAGGAATGGACCCATGACAAAAGACATCACGATAGCAAGGTGAGAACACAGAAGTTCAGGATACAGGTAAGATAGGAATCAATCAGGAATTGATAGCCGGAACTATGGCGTTTGGATCTTCTTCTGTGGTCTTCTGTAGATCCCTCGAAGTCTTGACTAGGGCATGCACTGCACTGCCACCAGGAAGGACAGCCTCTCCTCTCGGGTGCAGCAGTCTTTTATGCTCTCCTGTTACTAGGTAGAACACAGGCCATATGACCCTTGCTCTTTCCCACCTTAGAGAGAAAAAGGTACCAATTGTCTCAAGAAGAAGATCACCAACATAGTGGACAAACAACAACTCCTTACAAACAAAATGGCAAAGTGCCTAAACAAAATGGAACTTGTAATTTTCCATCTACATCTGGGTTTGCCAGGTTGTGCTGGCATTTTCAACTTTTTGCTTGATGTACTTCCTCCCCAGCCTTGCCAAATTCAGTTTTGTATGTGCATTTCTTATAGCATGCAAGGTGACACTGAGCATTGTATTTAACCAGGTCCTTTGTGTTAGGGGGCTTATTCCTTCACCCTCTCACTTCCCTGGTCCTTCTTGCATGAACAGAGAGCAACAATACCCGAAGTCCAAAGGCGCAAATAATTGGATGTTTATTGGGGTGAACTTCCAGCAAGCATGATTCCAGTTTCCTTCCTCAGTGTCCCCCTTCCCAGCTCTGCCACCACGGAGCCATCCCTGTTCCCATTCCTCCCTTAGCAAAACATGATTCCAATTTCCCCACCCCCATTCCCTGTTCCCATTCCCCCCCTTACTTCCTGATTGACTGCAGACTATATAGTAAAACTTGAGTTCTGCTTAGCTATACCTTAACCAATCATTTTACTGAAATTTAACTAACCAATCCTAACATACTGTAACATGGTTATTTAACCAATTATATTCCACCACCTTAATTGGTTTACACCCAACAAAATTAATTATACAGCAGACAGAAACAATTACAGAACCAGACAGAGACCATGCAAATAACCATACAAAACAATACAGAAGTGAGGATTTCACAACTACATCTATATAGACATAAGGGTTTTCCAGCTGTGTCTATTGATAAGTAAGTTCTTACCAGACAGAAAACTATCAAACTAATTTTCCTTTTACATATTCAAGGCTCTTCCCTTTCTCTGGAGGTGATAGGAATATCAGGATAGGATTGTATTCCTAACAGCCCAATAGCACCTTATTTCCATGTGACTAGTTTGGAATGTGAGGATGTGACCGTTCACTTCTCAGCTTATGGCTGCCTCTGCTGCTTAGCCAAAGGCCTTACTGAGCCTAAGAACAGAGCCTCAGACTGTCACAGTACGAGAAGGCCCTTTCACAGACAGACAGTGATTTTGATGCTTTCTTTTATACCTCTATAACTAGCTAAGTGATAAGAATACACCTAAATTCTTAAAGTATAGGCCTTTACAGACTGGCCTGAATATCTATATCATAACACTTTGTGGTGGTGTTCTCCAATGTTACAGCTATTTGTCAGTACTTTTTATCTCCCCATTGATACCTAAACATTATCAAGGATTTTGTAATAAATTATTTTTGGACTGTAATTAATTCTGTTATGAAATGTATGCTATGTAACTATGTTTGTGGATGGATTCCAGTAGTTTCTAGCTGGATGCTGAAGTCTTAACCAGTACTTCATTATAACTCTTATAATAAACAAAGCTTATAATCAATACCACTGAACCATGTTTTTTTTGCCAATGATGGCAGATCAACTTGAAGCACTCCTTCCATTTATAATAGTCTGTAACATTAAAAAAATTAATCAGGAATCATGTTCTCAGCATTAACTGATAACACAGTACTGTCAGTCAAGGGTCATCATTTAACTTTCTGAAGACTGCATGTTTGACATGACTGAGTTAAAATATAATTAAAAAAATGTTGATCGTTAAACATTTTATTGAATATATATCTACATAATTGTTCTAGGTTTGTCATGATTAGTACCATTGTGTTTTTGGGAGAAAGGGTTTCTAAATGATACCCAACTCAACCCATTTCTGATGATATTATATTATCAAAATTTCCACTAACCGGAGGTCCTGGAATTGGGTTAATTGGTTGCTGCATTAATCATTTAGGGCCAGGACTAGGGACTGCTCTTGTGTACCATGTCACAGAATGTTATTTAGGTTGTAAAGTCAAGCATTCTAAAGTTAATAAATGCCAGATTTAAGGTTGCCCAATTTAAGGTTCTTAGTAAATGCCAGATTTAAGGCCCACTACTCTTGGGCCTTTGAGCATACAATCTTTAAATACTTGATAGCACACAATTTTTGCTAGTTTTTGTATGTTTTTCCTAGTGAAAAAAGACCCAAAATTCTGTTTTGTGCAGTTATAACAACCTCTCCAACAAAACATTCAGTACAGCATCACAAACCTCTACCACTTCAGCTAAAGAACTAACTACATTAGCTAGCAATAGATTCTCTGTGAACCATCCACTAGTACGGGATTCAACACACTGAGACCGAGAGTTACAGATGCAGAAATATCACTGTTCTATTACCAAGGATAGAGATTGGACTGACCCTGAAAGACAGGCTAAGTGGCCGAATCTTCGGTCTGCCGTATTAGAGATCTGCATTCTTTTCACAACTTATGTGAACTGTAAGACCTATTAGCACAACGGAGCTTGTTTACTCTAAGGAAAAAGGTGTGTTTTACATGAAAGTTAACAGATGATTGCTGATATGTAAAATCTTAGTATAGAGAAGGCCAAGTTGTAGTTTTACCTTGATTTAGCTAATCAGGGTGAACCCTGGGCCCTTCTCCCCCCACATTTTAGATATTGCTTTAGAAAAAGTGAGTCTAGAACTCATAGTCTCCTCCTTCTCCAGCAACAGCTATTAAGAGGAGAAAGTATAAAACAGTATGACTAAAAATCCTATCTGGTTTCGATTGTTTTTAATTATAATTATATGCCTTCAGTGAAAAATTAACAATTGAATAATTAACATTTTGAATCAAGGAAGTCTTTAAGATTCAGCCCTTAATCTCTTAAAGTAAGGTGTTTAGAGCTCAGAAGAGCATATTTTAAAATGTGTTACTGGTTGTCCAACAAAATCAGGGAAGATCAGACTTTACAGTCTTCTTGTTTCTAAGATGAAAAACAAGCAAGAAAAATCTTGACAAAAAAAAATCAAGCCTTCTATATGTTGGCATCCTTTTGTCTGTGAGAGAGTGTGGGAATTTCAGCCTATGACGTAGATGGTTTACAATGTCTCATGTGACTGAATAGGCCAATCTGAGATTTGCATGATCTTTGGCAGTTATTGCAAATGTATGTATCATGGTTCGGAGCTGCTTGCTTCCTATAGGCTCTTTTCTCCTCAAGCTGTAGGAGCCAGCTCCTGTCATGGACTTTGATACCCTGATGGAGACGATGGCGCCACTTGTTACGATCACTTGCCAAGATTTCCCATTGGTCAGGATCAACCTTAAGACCTATTTTGAGGGCTTAAGTAGGATTTAAGTGGTGCATAAGTCCTGGATGGAACTGTTTAGTCTGGTCCTCTGCATAGGGATGGATTTTACTCTAAATGATAACAGTATACATAAATATTTTCTCTTCCTTATCTAACTTCTGATTGATCAAATTGTACCTTCACCATTTTTATACAAATTCTTAGATTTTAAAGCCAGAAGGGCCCAGTCGCTCATCTAATCTAATTTCTTGTGTAACACAGGCCATAGAATTTCATCTGGTTACCACTATGCTGAGCCCAATAACCTATGTTTGTCTAAAGCATAGCTTCCAGAAAGGAAACCAGTCCTGATATGAAGACATCAAGAAACGGAGAATCCACCATTTCCCTTGGTAATTTGCAGGGCCGGCTCTAGGCACCAGCGCTCCAAGCATGTGCTTGGGGAGGCACTTTCGAAGGGGCGGCACTCCGGCCCTTTTTTTGCTTGAGGCGCAAAAAGCTGGGAGCCAGCCCTGGCCAGAGTCCTGCCACTGGAGAGCCAGAGCATCGTCCCCTGGAGCCGAGCCTGGGCTGCAGTGGTGAGAGGTGTGTGAGGAGTGTGTGAGGAGCTGGGGAGGGAGGGAAGCATGCCCTGGATGCAGGGAGGGAGGCGGGGTCCTGCTGCTGCTACCGCTGCCGCTGCTGCTCTGAGTCTCCCCAGGGCGGCGCCAGGCTGTGCAGGATGCCGCCGGGGGCTGGGCAGCCTGAGCTGCCAGGGAGCTGCCGCCGCCCCCTCCTGCCCCTGGACCCAGCCCGCCGCACACCTCCCCCGCCTCAGCCCGCGCTGATTGCCCTGGGCGGGGAGAGGCAGAGCCCAGCTCCAAGCAGGACAGCAGGGGATACTGCCCCGCCGGGGGACCCCCTGGCTCGGGCACCTGGGGGTCAGTGTCCGTCCTCTTGGCTCTGCCTGCACGGGGCTGGGGAAGCAGCTGTCAGCGCCTGCCCCTCTCAGCCCTTGCACCCCCCCATCCCGCTTGCAGCCCCTCCACTTGTAACCTCCCCCCATCGCTCCTTCGCCACACCCCTTCCCCTTGTACTCTCCCTTCACCTGCACCTCTCCCCTTGTACCCTCTCCCAGCCCTCTTCTCCCGCACCTCCCCCCTTCCCCTGCACCTCTTCTCCCGCAACCCTCCTGATACCCAGCGGCGACTCCAGGCTTCGGTGACAATTCGGCGGGACCAGCGGACCTCCCGCAGGCATGCTGCTGATTCCGCGGGACCGGGGACCTCCTGCAGGCGTGCCGCCGACTGCCGTGCTTGGGGCGGCAAAAAAGCTAGAGCCACCCCTGTTAGTTTGCTCCAACAGTTAATCACTCTCACCTTAAAAACGTGTGGATTATTTCTAATATGAATTTTTCTGGCTTTAACTTCCAATCACTGGTTCTTGTTAGGCTTTTCTTTGGTACATTAGTGTCAGCATTACCCAGTATTTCTCCCCATGAAGGTGCTTTTACACAATAATCAAGTCACCTCTTGATCTATTTTGATAAGATAAACAAATTCAGCTCTTCAAGTCTTTCACTGTAAAGCACTTTTTCCCTCATCCTCAAATCATTTTTGTGGATCTTCTCTGCACCCTTTCCAGTTTTTCAACTACCTTTTCAAAACTGTGGACCCATTTTTTTATATCAGTCATGGCTTCTTCAGTCTACTAGTTCATCATTAAAAGCTTGCTGTTTGACATAAACAAAAAAAATAGAAAAGTAATAATTTTAGTTTAAAAATAAGAGGAAAGTCATGGCACTCATTACTTTAATTATAACATTTATTTCTTAGAGTATAATGAAAGTTATTCCCTGAATTAGTTACTTTTTATTAATAGATTAATAAAAGAAACAGAGCATAAGTTGTTTTTGTACATAATTTCTGAATTTAAATTCTTAATATTTAGCACAATCTCTCAAATACATACTTGAAACTAAATCTTTTTACATAAAAAAGGTCTAGCATGGCAAGCTAAACATGTTTTGCTATGCACAGCAGAGCCTTGAGTACCATAATTGTCACAAAATCTGTAAAATCAACACATCTTATAGCCACACCAATAAAATACATAATAAAACTGAGTTGTGGAGGAATTAAATTGATGACAGAATTCAAGACTTTATGTAATTAAAACAAATTTAAATTACTATCCTAAAGCAGTTATGGAAATAATAAATATTTCCAAGTTATAACAAATGAGGAAACATAGTTTTGGAATTTTGTTGCTTCAGCACATAGATGATTTTATATCTTTAGCCTTAGACTTTTTGCAGTTTTTCCCAGTAACTGTCACTGAGTTGGCTAAATGCCTGCACAACGTTGTCCTCCTCATCATCACAGAGTTCACTTAGAGAAACGCTGCAAAATAGAAGGGAAAATGATTAATCGTAAAGTTGCTTTTATGTAAAGAAAGAACATTCTCTTAGTTTAAATGTTAAGGTAGCTCCCAGTTTGTGGATTTAATTTTTTTATACAATTATAGTTAGAGTTAAATATGTTTACCAACTCATTTTTATTTCTCTCCTTATTTTGTTTGATTTATTAAAAACTGAAGCTCCGGGTGTATTAATTTTAAAATGAAGAGTCATGTGCCTGTTTTTCTCAAATTAATCAGCAGGACGACCTGTACAACATGAAGTGCTGTGGCCTATGACACAGTTTAGTTTTTGAAGTCAAATTTCTTGGATGTGGTTGAGTTTTGAGGCCACTCTCATGGAACAGGCCTCTACTATTTCAAGCTCTGTGGTTCTGGATTCTGTGATTCTAGATTCTGCAATTCTACTTTTATAAGTCACCAGTACTCCAACAGGAAGTTCCTTACTCTGGCGCCTAGCAAAGTATTTACTCACATGCTTAAGTTTATCCCTACTCAGCAATGCACTTAATCATGTGTTTCATTTCATTGACTTGAACAGGACTTAGACATGCTTAAAGATATGCACATACTTAATTGCTTTGCTGAACGGAGGAGCCACAAGAAGCTGTGGAATGCTATACTGTATTAGCCTCTTCCTAATGGAATGATGTGAGAAGAGCTCTGCAAGGGGATCCTTAGAGAGCTGTCTTCTCCCTGAGCCCCCTCTCTTGAAGTCAGTGGAACTACTCACATGCTTAAAATTGAGCATGTTCTAAAGTGCTTCGCTGGATCAGTGCGCTCAGCATTTTTCTCAGAAAAAAAGACCTATATTGAGATTTATCATTATCCTTTGTTTATAGTCTTGCCATTAATTATCAGTCAACATAAAAGTGTACTTAACCAAGTTAATTTGAATTAATTTTTCAAACATGATTTCACAGACAGTGTTAAATGTGTTACTAAAAACCAAGGGACACATTCTTAGCTAAAATCAGTGTAGTTCCATTGACTCCATTATTTCAATAGAGCTACACTGATCTACAGTAGCTGAGGAATCTAGCCCCAAATCTAGTACAGCTATTGCCTTCCTTTCACTCACTGGTTGTGTAGGTCTAACTAAGAAAACAATAAAGTTTGTTTGCCAAGATTTAATCTTTCTAAACCCATGCTATTCTAAACTCATGAACATGGTACTGTCATCCTGTAGATGTTTAGTGAATTTCCCACTACTTACTATTTCGTCTACTATTTTACTAGGGATAGAAATTATTTGTACAGGACATAATTATCAAAATCACACATTTTTCAAAAGGCAAGTGAAAACAGAGTTTTCTTTTCATTTCAGGTACCATACATTTTAAAAAGTATCTTAAATTATTTACAAAAAATAACTTCCCTTTTAGTCCATTTTCTTGTTTAAATAGAGTCACCAGCATATGTATACCTGATAGCTTTAATAGTGAGTGAAAAATCTTTCAGCAGAAGATAAGCTTCTCCTTCATGTATACTAGAAAAAGAAAAGATTTCCAAATGTAAATAACTAGAAGTATTTAAGCATGTATATTACAGGTTTCAGAGTAGCAGCCGTGTTAGTCTGTATCCGCAAAAAGAACAGGAGTACTTGTGGCACCTTAGAGACTAACAAATTTATTTGAGCATAAGCTTTTGTGGGCTACAGCCCACTTCTTCGGATGCAGGTGTTTTACAGTGTTTCACTTGTACATATTCAGGGTAATCATGGTCACACTGAAATCAGTGATAAAATTCCCACTAGTTTTAAGGGCCAGGATTTCAAGCTCAATTAATCTCTGTGCAGGTGGTCCACAGAAGGCTTATGCACCATTTAAGTTCCACTAAAGTCCTTAAAAAAAAGGCTTAAGTGAGCCTTGTAACTTGCACTCTGCACAAGGTTGAATTTTACCTAGAGTAAATGGAAGGGCAGCAGGCTTTTTCCACTTAAGCTTTATTTGCATGCTTACGTGGTGCATAGGACTTTGTGCAAGAACCCTGCACTGAGCTCAATTTCACCCGAAGTAAGACTATATCAGAACACTGAAAATAGCAGATTACTGAAAAATCTCTTGAAAGACTTCTGTGAAACACACAGGTATGAGAATACTTTATATAGTTGCCTGTGCACTGAACTGTATTTTTCTCCTAGAGTTTAAAGAGTGATTCATAAAAAAATATATATGGACAATAAATATAATCAAAACATTTAGCCCACCAGGGCTACCTCTTATCTAAGGGTATGAGGGCCACTAGTAAATACAGTAATGTTAGGAGTGTTCACAGTCAAAAGTTAGGATTGTATGTTCTTCACTCATTGAAATGGATGAGTGGGGCTGGGGAGAAGATGATGCAATATGCATAATATTTTAACCTCTTAAACTATCAGGGTTATAACTCTGCTTAAGATGAAAAATTAAATCAAAGAAACATCAGTTGCTTACCCATTATCTTGCGCCATTGCTGTCAAAGAACCATGTTTATAGAAGTCAAGTGCATAAGCATTAAGTGGCATTCTTCTTCTTCGATTATCAAATTTCTTTGCACAAAGTACAGGAATATTTCCAGCAGTAATACCAACTGTGCGTAATATGACCTGAAGAAACAGTGCAACTTAATTTTAAGATTCAGATCTTTCAGGTTTATTGTATAAATTCTTTGCCTGCTTATCCAGGGTTTTCCATGTGTTGACGTTACTCATCTACATGTCAACTTAACACTTAAGTAGGGTTGCCACCCATCTTGTTTTACCCAGACAGTCTGGTTTTTGGTTTCTGTGTCTAAGTGCCAGAGTTAAATCTGATCCTGGAAGCTTAAATTCAGCAAGGCCTGAAGTCAGTGGGATTACTCATGTGCTTAAAGTTAGGCACATGATCAAGTACGTTGCTGAACTGGAGCCCAAGAGTAGAAATTCCATTGACATTATTGGGTAGTTTTGTTTGCAGGACAAAGCCCTTATGGCATTCTTGATGGAAATAAAGCATTAATAAAAGTAGTCATCACTTTAGAATGATGGTTAATTTATTTTATGAAACTAATATTTCTTAAAGAATCCCAGCCAAGCATACCTAAAAATTAGGCTCTTAAATCCTTATTTATATTCGTAAAGAATGGACCAAATTTTCAAAAATGCTGAGCACCTAGCAGCTCCTATTGAATAATGGGATCTGCTGGACTTAGGGTGACCAGTGGGCAAATGTGAAAAATCAGGATGGGGGTAGGGGTAATAGGTGCCTATATAGGGTGACCAGACATCCCGATAATATTCGATCTCTGGTCGGGACGCAATTTTTGTCCCAATATTTTGCTCTCGGCCGGCCAGCAGCACTCGGCTTCTTTCTTTTTTTTTTTTTTGCTCCTGGCCGGCCGGCAGCACTCGGCTTCCCCCCCTCCCCAGTGTCCCGATATTTTCTTGATCTCATCTGGTCACCCTATGCCTATATAAGAAAAAGCCCTCAAAATCGGGACTGTCCCATAAAATCGGGACATCTGGTCACCCTAGCTGGACCCTTAATATGTTTTTTGAAAAATCAGACCTCTTATTAAAGTGCCTAAATATTTAGGAGCTTAAGTTTAGATTATTTTTGAAATTCTTTCTTCCAAATTTATGCAAAGAAGGTTATGTAGCAAATGGAACCCAAGAGCACAGACCCACAAAATGAGATTTTTTTTTTAAGCAGAGTCAAGGAAAATAACTGCACGAAGTGTCAGTCTGTTAAATACTACAGAGTTCCTATCAGGAGGATGGAAAGACAAGGAAAGAGTAACCATCAATGAAACCTCTTATTTACTGGAGAGTTTTACATTTTAAGACAAATTAATGTTATTACTAAAATATTCAACAAAATTATTTTCCTATAATTGTTACTTAATTTCATCTTATTAGATTACTAGTAGTGTAGAAAAGTAAGCATATTAAGGAATTAAAAATGATAACTGAAAGCTTCTGCTGGCTTAGTGCACGACTGAAAAAATTGGTGAGTGAGTGTCTCTTTTCTAATTATGGATTCTAGGAAGGAAACACCGATACCAATTTTTAAAAGTAGTTTTATTCTTTACAATACATTTTTTTTTATTTTTTTGTTTATAAAAATGGGCTTATCCAAGAAGCTCTAAGTTAAAAGAAAACACAATCAACTCCATCAGACTAAATTAACATTCTCTCAAAAATAGCTTGATAGCCTCCCCTACAATCACCCGATTCAAACAAAAGCGTGAGTAAATAGATGAGCATTATACCATGCCCCCATCAGACTCGGGTTCTGATCAACAAATGCAGGGACTGTGTTCCAAAATTAAATGTTACCTGCTGAAAATGACAGGCCTCCAGATAGTTACCTCTATAGTTAAATCCCTGAAAGCTTCACAACTTCAATTACAGTGGCAGTACATGTAGAGAGAATCTCTCTCCCTTAACAGATTTCAAACTATATAGGGCATTAGATCAAAATCAGCACCAAAAGTGAACAGGAAGCCAGCTGAGCCCTAGAAAACAGGCATTATATATTCCTTATATTTGACAACATTAAATAAGCTCCTTGTTAGGAATATATACTCCTTGGAAGTAATACAAAATATGGAGCAAATTTTGCCTAAGCATCTCTACTAAAATCAGTGTGAATGTAGGTCAGGTAGAATTTGAATCTATAAATAGAGGATAGAGGCCTCTTTCTTAATAGCAATAGATCACTGTCTTCTCTTTTAGCAGAAGAATGCTGCCTAAATTTCCCTATGCCTCCGTCTCCTGATCTGTAAAATAGGCATAATACCTACCTCAGAGCTATTGTGAAGCTAGATTCCTTAATGTTTGTCAAGCACTTTGATATCCTCAGACACCAGGTAAATAAAAAGTACAAACTGTTATCACTAGAGTGGCAATTCCTTTTTCATATGGAGTATCTGAATATATTTATTCTGGAGTATAGACAAAGTGAACCTGCATTAATACTTTACAAATCTCCTCCACTTACACTGTTGACAGTCTCTGCATGAAGTAAATCACTATCCACGTTTCCAGACAGGCATGCAAAAGGTGAAACAGCAGTTCTTCCTTCATTACAACTCATCAAGTGAGACACCAGTTTAGAGTCATTGCATTCTTCACTTGAAAAATCTAACCGGAACAAGATGTGAAATGAAAAGTTTAAGAATACATACGCAACACAACTGTCCTCTGATAAAGGATCAGATAATGCAAGAAATATTTTGATTACTCTTTTTGACTTAATAGTTCTCTTTATAATTTTGACCTTATAGACAATGCTTATAATTAGAGTTATCTATCACTTTCTATAATAAGCCTCTGCTTTCAGCTGCTTATAATTCTGCCAGATTTTAACTACTTGATCTGAAATTTCCCATGCTTGGTTTCTCCTCAGGCTGATTTTTTTTTTTTTGAAAGATTCAGCAAAAGCGGTTCAGCCATTTCTAAGAATGAGTTTAGGGGGAAATAGGCTGATTAGCCAATACTAAAATATTTTCCATCAATTTCTTTGAAGAAATGCCTTCGGGGGGTGAAGCAGTATTTGCAATTAATCCTGTAATCAGAGAGGTATCTTCTGGGGTTCCCAGGACAAAATCTATCCAGATTTTGCTGACTTAAAAGAACCTGATCACCATTTACATATGCTCGGTAGAATTTAGAAGACTGCTGCTACAATCTGGGAACATTCCATCTGCACTGAGCAAGCTCCAACCTACCTCCCCACCCCCTCCAGTTACTTTGTGATATTCACAGAGTAAGATCTATAGATGGGACATAAGTGCAGTAGCAGTATATCCTCTGGTCTAGATGTAGATGTACAGGGCTGGAAGCCACTCTGATAACTGGATTTGTAGTCTCAGCTAGAGCAGCAAGGATCTTGCTAACAAGATGGATGCTTCAGGCAAACACTGCCAACCGGTTACGCTATCATACCATATTTCTTTCTACTCAGAGGGTTCTTTATGTCTTTTTTGCAGTCTGAACCCACACTTTCCTCCTGTTCTCTTTTCCCATTGAAGGCCATTATTATTACCCTCCTTCTACTGAGGCTTTGACAAAATCCTTTTTAGAGTCCATCAGTGCAGGTTCTTTAGTTGGCAAGAAAATTGCAAGATATCAAAGTGAGATATTTCCTACCTCAGAGGACTGTTGCTTTCATACAGATTCTAGCGTGTGTTGACTTATGAACAAGGAATTGAGCCCCTATCTTCCACATTACACTACCACTAGACCAGGCTCTAATAGCCCAAAACACAATATTTCAATGAAGCAAACCACAGTGAATATGAATGTATAAATGTAGCATTCACTTACCAATCCTTGAAAGAGGAAGTTGGTATTCTTGTTTCATATCAGCCATCTTGGAAATAATCAATAAAAAATGGCCAAAATTCTCCTCTATTTTGTTGTTGAACTCATGTAATGCAACAGCAAAGTCTTCTGGGAGATCTTCAAGGAACACCTAAAACAATACAAATGTTGTGGGATAGAACACTTACATTCAGTCTAGAGTTTTACCAGTTTTCTGAGCAACAAAAAGGGTACAGAAAAGCTGAGCTGTATACTATACTTTTACAGTATGGTGTTGCAGTGACAATATTTAGCATATCTGATGTTAGATATTTCCAACTGAAGTCACTGTTTCTAAAAGCAAGACTTTAGAACAGATTATCTCCATAATAAGTCAAACCCTATGTTCTAGTCTGCAATTTTGTGGCTACAGAATTTGCCTGGTAATCCACCCATTGCCACAGAATTGTTTTGCTGAACCTCAAGCTTTCATTTTTAAGTTTCTAGTGCTTGAAAATGTCAAAAATTTCTTCCTGAGCCTGTAAACAGACTGAAACAGCAGCTCTGCTAGCAGGGCCAGCTCCAGGGTTTTGGCCACCCCAAGCAGCCAAACAAAAACGAAAACAAAAAAAAAAAGCCGTGATCACGAGCGCGATCTGCAGCGGCAATTCGGCGGGAGGTCCTTCACTCCGAGTGGGAGTGAGGGACCGTCCGCCGAATTGCCACCGAACAGCTGGACGTGCCGCCCCTCTCCGAAGTGGCCGCCCCAAGCACCTGCTTGGTAAGCTGGTACCTGGAGCCGGCCCTGTCTGCTAGGCACAAATCAGTAATTTATGCTGTACACGTTATAGGTTACATAGGAAAGATGTTATCCCACCACACAAACATCTGTAGCCCAGTGTGCTAGCTTGCCTTTATTATATTTACTGCTTTGTATTGTATTCTGCTTTGCATTGTATTCAGCAGTAATGCAAAAAACCTACAGGCCTGTATCCTGTAAGACATTAGCTTCAGCAAGTTAGCATAAGGCTTGAGACCTATGAACTTTGAACAGATAGACTCTGCACAGAAAAACGGCCCAACAGAAAACCTCACGTATTTGAGGAGCTGAAAATAGAGTTTAAGGGGAAGTTCTGACCACAGGTAAATAATTCAACCACAGAAGCGTCCTGGCAACAAACTGATATACACAACAGGTACATGAGATACATTTAAGACTAGCTTGCTTGCTTACCTATATATCTTTTCTTATAAATTTCTTATTTTCTTATGGTTTGATTATTTTATTAGAATAGGTTTATAAGTCTCTATTAGAGTATATTTTGGCTGTAACACAAGGGACTGCAGGCCACATCCTGTATGGTGAACTAAGGCAAAGTTAGCATACATATGTTTGGGACCTTTCACCTAGATAGATGGTGAAGAGTTAAAGCATAAGGTCCATGTGTGGCTGCAACCTTTAACATAGAGGATGTGTTAAAGCAGGTTGGCATAGGGGCTTTCCTAAGTGCATACCCTTTTAAACTTAACGGGTACACCACAACTTGGAACTTGGAAAGAACCGAAATAACCAGTTAGGACAGAAATAACAAATGTGATGCCTAACCACAAAAGGGCCATGAATGGATGTATATGATAATAAGTTGAGATCATTGATATACTAACTTATAGGAAAAAGATACTCCAACATTAGTAAGGTGAGGAAATACAAATAAGGAAAAGGGAAAAAAATCCCCTGCTGAATATGCATCAAACATAACGGCGTCAGCATAACATATTATAAAAGTGGCATCCCAGCTTAGGAGTGGTAGGAGAGAGGATGTAGTCCTTGGGGGATGCCAGAATGATGGCCATTGGTGATGATGGGGAAGGTGATGGTGATGAGGAAGATGATGGCTAACAGTTCAGGTTGTTCTACAGGAGATGGTGTGAGTGTATTTGTGTTCAGATGTACATTCTGTAGTATTTTTATCTACCTTACTGAGTTGGGGTGTTTGTGACTGTGCTAAATGTATTAATAAACTATATTTGTAAATATAAAAGAGTTCCCATAGTGTGAGTGTTGCAACTGTGCACATCAGGGGTTCCCAACTATATAATAATTTGAATAATACTGGGCCTGATCTTGGGGCAAGAACCTGGCAACCCTCAAAATGATAACTGGGGATTATTAAGTAATCAATATAATTAATACATAATCTAAAGATCAGGCAACATCTTCTCCTACTCAATTAAAATACACTAGAGCAGAGGTTCCCAAACTGTGGTCCATAGAGCAGCAGCTTGTGGTCTGTAGAGCGCTATCTCATTTCCATAGTTTAAACAGCATTAAAAGTAAGCCAAAAAAAAAAAGTATATTGAAACATTTCCAATATTATTTTGCCATGTAAGCAATTAACTGCCATAGGGATGTTATTTGAAAGGGAGGGGAGGTAGTCTGTGAAACAGTTTCTAAAACTGGAGTCCAAACTGTGAAAAAGTTTTGCAGAGGCTTCTAGCTGTTGTAGAGGAAATCTTCAAGTTCAAGAGAGGGAGATGATCTTCCTGTTTAAAACTGAGTTCACAACATTGGGCTTGCAAAGAGCTCATCTCATCTAAAGATCATCAAATCTCCAATCTTTATGTTTGCATCTAATAATGATTCTTTTCAATTAAGGGTTGTGTATATGGCTTTCATCACTGACTAAAAGTGACTGGCTGCTTAAGGAGAGTTACACCGAGCCTCACCTGTGACTGATCAGCTACCTCACAGCTGAGATAGACTAGCTGATTATAAAAGCCAGCAAGGGGGCCAGGTATTGAAGATAGCTGCTCAGAGTAGAAAGACTGTAGTAGGAAGCTCCTAGGTCAAGGGGACCTTACAGGAAATAGGTGGGTGCCTGTGGAGGGCCTTGGAGCAGAGTGACTCTCAGGCAAGTGAGCAGGCCCATCGACAGAAATTCTGGGCCAGGGCTGTCCCCAAGGGAACAGGTTCCAGGGTGGAAGTGATGAATCCGCCACTTTCGGGACCGCCCACATCAGCCCATGGGGCCCCGCAAAGCACAGGGCCCGGAGTGGTCTTGCGTATCTAGGTGCCCTGCGGCCCATCCAGATGATTTAAAGGGGCCCGGGACTCCTGGGCCCTTTTAAATCACCTGGGCCCCTGGGCAGTTGCCCCCTTTGCCTCTCTTGTTGGCAGGCCTGCAAGTGATTGGTAAGACTAAAACATGTTAGGACTAGATAGGCCCCTGAAGAAGACCCTGGGTCAAGGGAAAATACTGGGTTTATATATGGATCTTATGTTGAACGGTTTTATTGTGAACAAATAAAGAGGGCTAGAACCAGGTGAGAAAGAGGACTAGAACCAGCATGGTGTGAGCGCTTTCTGAACTGAGGGCTCAGGCTAGCAGCCTACAGTTACACAATGTGATACTCTAACATCAAAAGAGAGGTTATCTCTCCTGTAGATCTGTTGTTCAAATTATCAGCAATCACTTAGCCTACCTCTCTGTTTTATTTTATCATTATTTACTAAATATTTAAAAAAAAATAAAACAAGAGATTTCATCTTACCTTTGACTGGTAAAACTTTTGTTTAGATTTAATCACGCTGGCTGGGATATATCTTCTTCCAAACAGATTTGCCAGTACTAGCACTAGTTGTTCCATCACCTCTTTAGAAAATGTCTTTGAGTCTATTCAAAACAGAAAACTCAGACAGTCAGAACAAGGATGTTGGGATTAAAGCCTAAACTAGCCAATATTGTAAGTGTTTGGAAAAACTCACGTAGCAAACTTTTTAATTCTAGAAAAAAAAACTGTAATATAGGTGCAAACGTACATAATGTTGCCGCTTATGATATAATGTGGGTAATGTGTCCAAACTCCATTACACTACATGGACTTGGGAGGAACTAGGAGGTGCCATGTTGTGTCTCTAATATTTTGAGGGAAGCCTATTGAGAAAATTTTATTGAGGCAGCTCTGGCTTTATCAAGAGTGTGCAGATTTTTTTGATTTCTTCAAATCTGGTTTTAAATTTGAACATAGCTCTGGTCCCCTTGATCAGCGATCTCCTTTTAGCAATGGACAAAGACTAAATATCTGTGATGATTCTTTTAGATCTGTTAGTTGCCGTTGATGCTATTGTTCAGAAAGTTGCATATTCTGGCAAGGATAAAAAGAACCATGATGGAGTGGCTCTATTGTATTCTCTCAGAGAAGATTCCTAGGGTGCTATTCAGCAACTGAACATCTACCCACAGGAGTCTCTCTCTCTCTCGTGTTTTTGTTACCCCTCTTGCTCAATGTAAATGTAAGGCCACAGTGTGAGATAGTGAGGAATTTTCAGACGTGGCGCCATAAGCATGCTGTTGACTGTGACAGACACCTATGACTAATGCAGGCATATCTTGAGACTATTGGATCCACTTTATAATGTTATCTGTATCTCTGTGAACCCAGGCTTGTATGTAGGCTGGTTGGGGAGGGTTACAGAACTCCTTTCAGGAACTAAAATAAGTGGGGGGCAGTTACTGCAGACCCTGAGACACATAAGTACCACCCTCTGGGGGGAATTGCACATTCTGGCTCAGACTAGCTTCAAGAGACCAGGAGACAAAGAAGGGCTTTGGGGTATAAAGGCTGAGTTTAAACTTATTCAAGGGGGCTCTCACTTTGATCCAATAAACTGACATGAACCTTTGACCAAAGTGGAGATGGGGAAGAGGCAAATCCTGCTGAAGGGTTGGAAGAACTGGAACTAGCCAGGGTCACCATAGGACGGATGGGTGTATGTGTTTGTCTTTTATTATATTTTCTTTGTAATCTCTTTATCTAAAATAAATGCATTGTGCTGTATGTAAAGCTGTCTGGTCCCTAGTAAACTACGGTCTTAGCCCTTGTGAGAGTGTGAAACTGCAAATGCTGAACAAATCAGACCTGCTGGAACAATCACAGTGAATTGTAGGGGGATGCAGCCTACATACCATGTCTGGAGGCAGATAAATGCAAGTCCCTGACCAGAGAGAGGTGACACTGAAGGCGTGAGACCTAATGGAGCATCCCTTGAGCACACCACAGAGAGGTCATAGATGCAATTACCCAAAACTGCAACATTCACTCATCTTTTTCATCACATCAGAACAATGCAGTTTCTCTGCTTGTTCAGCTGTGATAGGGGTTTGGATGATGGCTAGTTGGCTGAAGTTCAGTTGTGCCAAGACAGAGGTGATGTTGGTTGATTGGAGGAAATAACCAGAAGAGATGGAATATATCTGGGTAATTTTTTCCGCTATATATGTAACTTGTCTTCTACTCTTTAACAATTATTTTTAATTTAGTGTCAATTTCTTAACTACGTAAAAAGGTAGTGAACATGAACTTACCTTTTCTCGGCTGGCACAGTTTGTGGAACAAGCCCTTCACAAGAAAGCTGACTAAGACAAGACTGGAAGGTTCGTGATAATGCAGATGGGTTACAAGTCCAGCAAATCCCATGGTATTACCTTCTTGATCCAAATATCCCTAAAGAATTAAACAATTTAGTAAACTATGACTGGACCTTGTATTAATCTACAATTACAAACGACTGTAATTTTTGTCATTTGGACCATGATATTGTTCAACATTAAATATTACTCATGCCACCATTGTGGAGAATTCTGTGACTCGGGGAGTTACATAGAAAACCATTCTCCTCTGTTCCACGCCTTGCAATACAGTGGATCGTTCTGGTAGCATAAGATATAATATAAACTTAATTAAAATGGAGCATTATAACAACCAGATATTGCCCCTGAAAACTGCGACAAAGGGTATGTCTATACTATGGGATTAATTCGAATTTATATAATTCGAATTTTGGAAACAGATTGTATAAAGTCGAATGTATGCGGCCACACTAAGCACATTAATTCGGCGGTGTGCGTCCAGGTACCGGGGCTAGCATCGATTTCCGGAGCTTGCACTGTGGGTAGTTATCCCATAGCTATCCCATAGTTCCCGCAGTCTCCCCCTCCCATTGGGATTCTGGGTTGAGATCCCAGTGCCTGATGGGGCAAAAAACATTGTCGCAGGTGGTTCTGGGTACAGCCTCACCCCTCCCTCCATGAAAGCAACGGCAGACAACCATTTTGCGCCTTTTTTCCTGGGTGAACACTGCAGACTCCATACCACGGCAAGCATGGAGCCCGCTTGGCTCAAGACAGCAGTCATGAACATTGTAAACACCTCGCGCGTTCTCGTGCAGTTTATGCAGAACCAGGACCAGAAAAACGAGGAGAGGAGGAGGCAGCAGCGCAGTGCAGCGACAAGAGTGATGAAGACATGGACATGGACACAGAATTCTCTCAAACCGCGGGCCCCGGTGCTTTGGAGATCATGTTGTTAATGGGGCAGGTTCTATCCGTGGAATGCCGATTCTGGGCCCGGGAAACGAGCACAGACTGGTGGGACCACATAGTGTTGCAGGTGTGGGATGATTCCGAGTGACTGCGAAACTTTCGCATGTGTAAGGGCACTTTCATGGAACTTTGTGACTTGCTTTCCCCTGCCCTGAAGCGCCAGAATACCAAGATGAGAGATTTCACTGCGGGTGGATTCCATGATTTCCACGAACATCTCGTCTCGCATCTTCTTTTTCCGACGCCTTATTTGAGATAGCCTTCGGGACGGAGGAGGGAGGCTTGAAAAATTTGCAGCTGCTGGAGGGAGGGAAAAAAGGAGAGAATTTTTTAAAAAGATACATTTTACAGAACAATGCTTATACTCTTTCACAGTGATCAACACTATTCACATTACATAGCACATGTGATTTCTGTGCAAGGTCGCATTTTGCCTCTTAATATTGAGTACCTGTGGCTTTGCTGCTAGAGATCACAGACACAGGTCCGGGCAACAGAATTCGGCTTGCATGTGGCCATGGTAAGCCATTGTCTTTCGGCTTCTGCACCCTCCTTTCCCACATACCAAGCAAAGCCCGTTGAGTGCTGCGGTTTTCCTGTTAACCTTCAGCAGCAGAAAACAAACTAACCCCCGCCCCTCCCGCATCCAATTCTCTGGATGATCGCTTTATCCCTCCCCCCACCGCGTGGCTGGTATCAGGGAAGATCCCTGCAGGAACCAAAGTAACACCACCCCACCCCGCCATGAATTCTCTGGGATGATCGCTTTACCCCTCCCCCCACCGTGTGGCTGGTATCAGGGAAGATCCCTGCTAGCCAAACACGAAAAGCTCAGGGCCAATTCCTTCCCTCCCCCTTACCCCCAGCACTTGGCTAACTGCAGGGAAGGATTTCTTTTCAGCCACAGGCAAACAGCCCAGTAGGAACGGCCACCTCTGTCCCCTTAATTAAATTCCCGTATTTCAACTAGGTTACCATGAGCGATATCACTCTCCTGAGGATTATACAGCGAGATAAAGAACGGATGTTGCTTGAATGCCAGCAAACACCGGGACCATACCCTGCCAGGCTTTGTCATGCAATGATACCAGATTACTTGCTACTAGCATGGCGTGGTCAAGTGTCCTACCATGGAGGACGGACTAAGGCTGCACTGCCCATAAACCTTGTGGCAAGGCTTTTGGAGTACCTCCAGGAGAGCTTCATGGAGATGTCCCTGGAGGATTTCCGCTCCATCCCCAAACACGTTAACAGACTTTTCCAGTAGCAGTACTGGCCGCGAATGGATCCCAAGTCCTCAGGGCAAAGTAATCATTAAAAAACGATTGCTTTTAAAACAAGTTTTATATTTTAAAAGGTAAACTCACCTGAGGTCCCTTCCATGGGGTCATGGTCTTGGATACTGGCTTGGGAGGGTTGAGAGGGTACTTCAGTCAGGCTGAGAAAAAGATCCTGGCTGTTGGGGAGAACGGAGTGCTGTGTGCTCTCCGCAAGCTCCTCCTCCTCTTCCCCATCCGCAGAATCCTCAGGTGTAGCTGATGAGATTACCCCCGCCTCGGAATTCACGGTCAGAGGTGGGGTAGTGGTGGCGGCCCCCCCCAGAACTGCATGCAGCTTGGCGTAGAAGCGGCATGTCCGCGGCTCCGATCCGGAGCGACCGTTTGCCTCCTTTGTTTTTTGATAGGCTCCTTGACTTTCACGCGGCACTGATCTGAGTTCCTATTGTGGCCTCTCTCCATCATGCCCTTGGAGATTTTTTCAAAAGTTTTGGCATTTCGTCCTTTCGAACGAAATTCTGATAGCACTGAATCCTCTCCCCATATAGCGATCAGATCCAGTACCTCCCATACGGTCCATGCTGGTGCTCTTTTTCGATTATCGGCCTGCATGGTTACCTGTGCTGATGAGCTATCTGTGGTCACCTGTGCTCTCCACGCTGGGCAAACAGGAAATAAAATTCAAATGTTCGTGGGGCTTTTCCTGTCTACCTGGCCAGTGCATCCGAGTTCAGATTGCTGTCCAGAGCAGTCACAATGGTGCACTGTGGGATAGCTCCCGGAGGCCAATACCATCGAATTGCGGCCACACTAACCCTAATTTGAAATGACAATATCGATTTTGGCACTACTCCGCTCGTCGGGGTGGAGTACAGAAATCAATTTTAAGAGCCCTTTATTTCGAAATAAATGGCTTCGTTGTGTGGACGGGTGCAGAGTTAATTCGATTTAACACTGCTAAATCCGAATTAAAGTCATAGTGTAGACCAGGCCAAAGAGTAAAATCAGAGGTTACAGTTCCTGAGTGTTTTAGCTGTACTGGCAGGCGTTTATTAAGAATGGTGGTATCATATGTGGTACTTACCAACTAGATTGTTAGGCTCAGCTCTCAACCTACCAAGGATAAAACATGTGACAGTGCCCTTCAAATTATGTATTATGTAATAAACATCTCAAATGAGATACAGAGCCACCCCACTCAAAAAAAAAATAGGAAGATGGAATCATGTGAAATTTAGTTCTTTTGCACAATTTGTTTTTTCTTAAAATATCATGATTCAGCATTTTTGATATAAGTAATTTTCAGTGAAAATCTCAGGCTTGTGTGGAAGAACTGAGGTACATGTACAGCACAAACAATAATAACCAGGATAGCTGGTTTGATCTATAAAATAATAGTGTTCATAGCATGTTCATGGGCACGTCCCTGAGCTCATGTGGTGTTCTTTGCAGGATCAAGGCCAAAGACTAAAATTAGAGATAAACCATTTCATTAACAGAAAGACAAGGTGGAATCTTACCTCCTTGACAAGAAATTGCAAAGAAAATAAAAAGTACAGCTTTAATATCTCCACGACTCTTGGCTGGTTGAAGGAGAGAAGTGAATGCTTCAACAGTGACAAAACCTTAGGAGGAAAAATACTTCAATTTATCACTCTCTAAAATGTCTAAATTAGTAACTTGCTAGGGAATGCCCTGCTTATGATACAACAATGCTCTGGGGATGTTTTGGGAGAAGGGGGAATTATGCTGTTGGGGAACTCAGGGTACCATGGGGAGGGTCTGTGTGTCCATTCCCTGTTTCACTTTGGGGACAAATTTACTCTTGGATGCAATCTACATAAGAAAGAGAAAGGGGAAGAAGAAGTGAAGGTGTATTATAAAGACAATAAGATAAACTTCCTCTCCCTCGGCAGTTGAGTCCCCTTTCTCTGCTCCTTTTCCCTTTCCTTCTGCCTGCTTACTGATATCAGAGACAGCTCATTGCTTAAACCACTCCAGGAACACTGCAACATGGGGAGGAGGCGGTGGCATTTACTGTCCTATTGCCCCTTAAATCTGTCCATGCCCCTCAGGATGGTTTTGTTCCTATTACATCTGTTTCTGGACACCTCACTAGCAGAAAGACTGACAACATTAGAGGGAGTTCAGAGAAGAGGGAAAAAAGATCAGAGTGCTAAAGGAATTGACTGATGAAAGATTAAAAGAACTAAATAAATATAACTTGTCTAAGAGCAGACAAAGGTGTGACAATGTAATAATCTGCAAACATTTGAATGGTGTAAACACCAAATAGGGAGAGGAATTGCTGAGATTAGTACAAAGAGTTTCCTGGAAAAAAATAGGATGAAATTAAAAAACGGAAAATTTGCGATGACTATCAGGAAAACTTGATATTGAGATCTATTAGGATCATTGTTTGATGTATTTAAAACTAAACTGCACAAAATACTAAAAATATACGTAAGGATTTTATAGGGCCTTTTCATCTAATTTCTGTGATCGTAAGATATATATATAAATAGCATAGATATATTTGATCCAAATATATATCACTTAATAAAATTGGATTCCACTGAAAACAATGTGAACAGTGTAGGGAAAGGGAAAGATCATAATTATTTTGTATTACTTAATGTGTATTAGAAATCAGAAATCCCCCCATTTATTAAAAACATTTACATTTTTCAGGTTAATAAAATTACATATTTAGTAATTTGGTGTTGAACTAAATAAAAATTCTTCAACATGTGATCTAAGAATAAATAAAGGTTCCATTATCTAACTGAGCATTGATAGCCTACAACCATATAATATACCTTTGCTTTTGCATCTTCTTTGTCATCAGCTTTTGCTGCCAACAGCATAAGTCTCAGTGCCAGGGAAATATTCAGAGGGAACTGGCCTCTCAGTTGAGGTACATTGGATTTTATAAGCTTGTCTACTTTTGGCAATGGAATATCATAGAAAAACACATTTCCCAGCAAGTCTTGACCACGTCGTCCAGCACGTCCGGACATCTAGAGAGAAGCAATGCCAACATTTTTTTTCTCGTTTCCATGATTGCACAAAGTCATTGCAGTAATGCCGGTTGTTCTGGTTTGAATAGGGTGACCAGATAGCAACTGTGAAAAAAATGGGACAGAGGGTGGAGGGTAATAGGCACCTATTGCTCCCTGCCTGCCTTTCCAGCTCACAGCCAAGACAGGGGAAGAAAAAAGGAGGGTGGGAGAAAAGGAGCTGAGGATATGCTGTTCCTTGACCAGTTTTGTAAGATTAGATGGTTAGAACATTCCAAGAATGCTGCAATCTTTATTATGTGGCCAGCAGAAAAGAATGCAGAAGCTATAGTCAACTTCTTATGCCAATTGGGAGATTTGTGCCTGGCTATGGGGAGGAGGCTTGCAATGATTGTACTACCACCTCCCTCAATGGTTGTCAGATGAGGGCAACTTTAAATTACAGCTGGGGCTCCATAGGAGCCTTGCCAGCAAAGGCTATCCAGGGGATAGGTAGAATTGGTGTATCTTCCCACCTTCCTGGCCATGGCCACTTCTCAGACAGCTCTTCTCTCATTGGCCTATAGGGATGTAAGTACCAAAGGGTATGTCTACACTGCAATAAAACACTCGCAGCTGTCCCATATAGATATACCATTTTATTGTGCAATCTGCTTCCAGGTGATCTTCCCACCACCCGGGGCCCTGGATTGCTCATCACAATTAAATAAAAATGTGTGTTATAAAATAATCTATTGTAAAACACTTAAGTTCAAATTCAGCATTGGTTATACTGGACCCCCAGAAACAACACAGGATCACTCCCAAATGCCACAGGGAAGAATTAGAGTTGTTGAAATATTTTTAATTCCAACATGTCTGAGGAAAAATGGACTATTTATTTTGCAAAAATTTGTGAATAATTTCCCCCTTTTTTGTTTGACCAGCTCTTGGTATAACTTATCCACAGAGAATCAGTGCTGAAGCTGTGGAGCAGAACCAGAGTACGTGATAGTGAATAGCATAAAGGCTTTTCACTGGGTCTCTCCCATTTTATCCACTGGCTGTTGGGATTCTTCAAGGCTCAATCTTTGGATTCCTCCTCTTCCCTTTACATCACCTATTTAGCTGATTTTATCTGCTCTCATGGTTTAAACTGCTGCTTCTATTCTGACAATTTACAAATCTACCTCTCTACTCTCGAGTTGTCTCCGTCCTCTCCAATCCTGCATCTCATCCTGTGTCTCTGACCTTTCCTCTTAAATGTCTCACTGAAATTAAGCATACCATAACCAAACTACTGAGTTTGTCTCTCAAGCCCTCTCCAGTTCCCTTTATTTTACCATCAACACCATCACCATCTTCTTTATCGCTCAAGCCTGAAACCTGGGGGTCATCTTTCATTCTTCTCTGTCTTTTACCCTATGCATCCAAGCCATGTCTAAAATCTGCTGCATTGTTTATCAGTGATGAAACCATGTGTAAATTATGCAGATCATTACAAATTATTGCCAATAAATCACTATAATATATTCTATATATGCAACACATGTTACAAAACAGAATGTAAGAATATTTTACAGTTTTAACATTTTTATTGGGACTATTTTTGTATCCTTCCCACCTGTCAAGCCAGGTGCTTTAGCCATGAGTCCACCTTTCAGGCCTTAGAGGCAAATTTAATAAACCTCTAAAATAGCTTCTTGGTACCCAGAATCATGATATTTTTAAGGTCCGATATCTCAGGACCTTCTGTTGGAAGCAAATGTTGGTACTCCTTGGGAAGCTGACAGTGGTACAAAGTTCTATTTTTCTGATATTCCATTTTTTAAAGTAGTGACATTTTTATATAAGGAAAACCTGTCAGAGGTGCAGAACTGAGTCTTGTCCATCCTGGAATTCGAGCCCACTTAATTTGGTTGGATGGGGGTAGAGTTCCTCATTTGGGAAGAGGAAAAGGAGACATCTCTCTGACACTGATTTTTACTTTAATGGCAACCATTTGAAGCTCCTCAGGGGTAAAAATGTTAGAATAAGTCCAGGGGCGAATGGGTAGAGAGCACAGGGTAGGTAAAGCGGCAAAGCAGAAGAAGGATGGTCCAGTGGTTAAGGCACTTGCTTAGAACTTGGGAGAACCACATGCAAGTTTCTCCTCTGCCACAGGCTTCCTGTGTGATGTTAGGCAAGCCACATAGGGTATGTCTACACTGCCATTAAATACCCATGGCTGGCCCATGTCAGCTGACTTGGACTTGCAGAGCTTGGGCTACATGGCTATTTAATTGTGGTGTAGATATTCAGGCTTGGGCTGAGCCTGAGCTCTGGGACCCCGCAAGAGGGAAGGGTCCCAGAGCCCAGGCTCCAACTCAAGCCTGAACATCTACACAGCAATTAAATGGCTCTGTAGCCCAAGTCCCATGAGCCCAAGTCAGCTCTCATTGGCTAGCCACAGGTGTTTAATTGCAGTACAGGCATACCCATACTGTCTCTGTGCCTCAGTTCTCCATCTGTAAAATGGGGATAATAGTGCTTCTTTAACTCACACAGGTGTTGTGAGGATAATACATTGCAGATTGTGAGGCACTCAGACTAAATTGATGGGGGCTATGTAAGTAGGTTGCATTAGGTAGGTAGAAAATGCAGAATAGACTGATTTATGTCGACTTGGAAATTGATCATATGTAAGGCCCTACCAAATTCACGGTCCATTTTGGTCAATTTCACGATCGTAGGATTTTAAAAATAGTAAATGTCATGATTTCTGTTTTTTAAATATGAAATTTCACTGTGTTGTAATTGTAGTAGTCCTGACCCAAAAAAGAGTTTGGGAAGGGTCACAAAGTTATCGTAGGTGGGCTTTGCGGTTGCTACCCTTACTTCTGCACTGCTGCTGGCAGCGGCACTGCCTTCAGAGCTGGGCAGCTGGAGAGCAGCAGCTGCTAGCTGGGAGCCCAACTCTGAAGGTAGCGCTGCCGCTAGCAGCAGCACAGAAGTAAGAATGGCATGGTATGGTATTGCCATCCTTATTTCTGCTCTGCTGCCTGCAGAGCTGGACCCTCAGTCATCAGCTGCCACTCTCCAGCCACCTAGCTCTGAAGGCAGCAGTGCAGAAGTAAGGATGTTATGGTATGGTATTGCCACCCTTACTTTTGCGCTGCTGCTGGCGGGGCACTGCCTTCAGAGCTGGGTGCCCAGCCAATAGCCGCCACTCTCTGGCTGCCCAGCTCTGAAGGCAGTGCAGAAGTAAGGGTGGCAATACTGCAACCGCCCTAAAATAACCTTGTGACCCCCCCCTGTAACTCCCTTTTGGGTCAGGACCGCCAATTTGAGAAACCCTGATCTCCTGTGAAATCTGTATAGTGTAGGGTAAAAGCACACAAAAGACCAGATTTTACAGGGGGAAACCAGATTTCATGGTCTGTGACGCGTTTTTCGTGGCTGTGAATTTGGTAGGGCCCTAATCATATGCCTAAAATCTTCACTTGTGGTGTGTGTTTTCCCTTTTTCATCAAACTTTTTAGACAGAAATATTTTGACCAGCTTTTTATATATACATATATATACGGCTATCCAGAACTTTTCTGTCTAAATTTATGTACGTGTGTACAGATGTGTGTGTTAGTTAAACTGGCTGTGTATTTCAATACCTGTCTATAGTTCAGAGCATCCAAATACACAGAATTCTGTGTGAAGACAACCGATTTACATGGCATGTTGATTCCTAAAGCCAGTGTTCCAGTAGCTGTAACCACCTAGGAAAATAAACATAAGTATTGAAAATTATATTTATAAACTTGTGTTTCCATTCTGATAGCCTTAAAGATAGAAATGCTAAATAGAAAATTAATCCACCTCTGTACATTATTACTTCCAGGCAAAGATGATAACAGGCACCCACAACAGGTACTCCACCCTTGAAATGATGGAATTATAAACAGAGTAAATTAGGTACAGGTAGTAGCTCAACAAGTGAAAGGGGGAAGAGAAATTATCCTGACTGGTGAACAGACAATATGGAGCAGCTGTGGAAAATCATTGCTACACAGGTAAGGGATTACTGCTGCCACTTTCATTTTTATTTGGATTTTTTAAATTATTAACAGCATAATGCCTTTAACAGTTAATATACATTGGTTCCCTCCTCAATGATAAGTCATAATTGCTTATCCTAACGTATTTTGCCCATTTTTATGTGGCTTCTTCTGTCTTGTTGTGCCCTGGTTGCACATTGTTTTAATTAAGGTTTGGTGTGTGGTTGCTGTTTGGTTTTTTTGGTGTGAGGAGGCGCAGAAGGATTGTCTTGGTTCTCACAAAAAGTCAATTGACTTTTCTATCTCAATATCCCAATCTTACTTACCATGCTTATCTTTAGCTTAAAAAAAATTGAGCAGTTTCGGATCTTGAAATAAGTTTGTATGAAAGAGCCAAGTATTTTTATTATTAAACACTGTAAAGTATTTTAAACAATTTATATTGAAAGACATACAAAACAAGGCCCTGATCCTGCTAATATTTATATTTATGCTTAACTTTATTCACATGCACAAATGCATGTAAATATGTAAGTATTTTCAGGATTAGGGCCTAAGATTCTATTGTATTTTTTCTTGGGTATTCTAACATGGTGTCAGTTTGGTAAACTGCATAGATATGCCATGCAATTTGTTCACTAAGGAATATATTTAATGTACATTTTGTGGGGATTGTGCTTGCACTTACATTTGCCCTCAATAAGTGAATGCATACTCAAAGGAGATCATTACATGTAAAAAATATTTAATTCTCAAAGCAGATACTGCTGTATACTTAAAAAAAAAATCTGTGAAAAACAATGAACCTGGATAAATCCCATTCTGAAGAGCATCTCCACCAACTGTCTTCCTCTTTGTTCCACAGAAGCATGATGATATCCAATTCCTCTCAGTGCCAGTGTTTTCAGTGTTGTATTTGTTTTCATGAACTTCACTCGATCCATCACCTTCTGCAAAATCTAAGAAAATGAAAAAATTTAGATATTTTTCATTTTTATTTACATTCATTTAAGCTAGTGCCAGAATGGAATACAATTGAGTAATGCATTGTCCTAAAATTACCTGCTTTGGCCAAACAGTGATCTCAATAGGAAATCTGTTACTACCAATGTGCAAGAAATGCAGATGTAGCCTAAAACACTGCTTGGGTTAAGAGATAGTCCTGTGGGCTGCCAGTGACACATTTCAAACCAAATAACACGTTGGTTAAACCTCTTTTCTGAGATCTGATTCATTGAATTTAGTCAAGCTTTTTTTTTTTTTTTTCCATTCAAGCAATTGATTCTTCCACCTTTACATGGAGTAAAACTTACCTACGTGAGCATTTTAAATTGATTTCCAGTACTACTTGATATGAGTAAGAGTGGCAGAAATTTCTATAGTGCTCATCACTGTAACATTTTTTTCCAGCATAGAAAATCAAGCAATAACAAATAGATAAAGGGTTACATTCTGCCAGTCTTATTCATTGAATAGTACCTTACTCCTCCATTAGTCCACTGAATCCAATAGGGTATACAGTGCTACTCAACATGAGTATGGCTATCTGAAATTGACCTTGAGTTAAGGTAAAAAGTAGCTGGAAAAAGAGTCAACTTGTAGTCCCTAAAATGAAATCAGGGCCAGCAAGAAACCAACTGGGGGATAAGTAAATGTTTATGTGTGGCATATATGTTTTAAAGTAGACAAATACATTTTTAGGTCTAATAAAGCTAATATATGATAGCAATCAAGACAGATTGATTTTAAGTTTTCTAGTAACCAGGGCTGGCTCCAGGGTTTAGGCCGGCCCAAGCAGCCAAACAAAAAAAACAAACAACAACAACAAAAAAGCCGCGATCTCGATCTGCAGCGGCAATTCGGCGGGAGGTCCTTCGCTCCCAGCAGGAGTGAGGGACCATCCGCCGAATTGCTGCCAAACAGCTGAACATGCCGCCCCTCTCCGAAGTGGCTGCCCCAAGCACCTGCTTGGTAAGCTGGTGCCTGGAGCCGGCCCTGCTAGTAACTAATGGTGGGGAGAATTTCAGACTCTGGGATGTATTTTTGAAATATATAGCACATACATTTAAAACATATTAATTTTCAAAATAAAAGGGGGCAATTAATCTTAGATACAGTGTTTCATTTTGATTAATATTTAATTACCCTTATAATAGTTTTACCAATAAAAGTAAAGCAGCAATGCAATATACTTGGACATGAAGCCATTACCCTTAGGAAACTCCAACTAGTAGAAAATACTCAGCAACATTGGCTATCCTGAGCAAATCAGACCTGTCTTCCACTCTCTACATTGGCTTTCCATAGAACATCAAGCCAAACTCAACGTCTCAGTCCTAATCGTCAATGGACTAGCCTGGGCTTGGGAGACCTAAAATATCACCTAAATCTTCGGGATCAGGACCATGGCTCATAGCTCTGCTTCTTAGGCACCATGGAACTTTCCAACACAAGAATAAAGCTTGTCTGTGCAGGAGATGGAGTTTTCTCAGAAGCCAGTCTCAGACTGTGGGAGCTACAGGCCATCACAAACATCACCACATTCCATTCCAAGTGCAAGGTGCACTTCTTTCACCTTGTCTTTTCTAGCAAACACATATCAACAGGTACATTTAAAGAAACATAACATTAGAGGCTACACTGCACACAATTCTCCTGGGAAGACAATGAGAGAGAGAACCAATCATACATGACAGATGTTAGTCACATTTTTAAAGACTACTGGAAGGTGCTCAGATACTACACTGATGAGGGCAATAGAAGAACCTTTGCAGAATAAGTTCTTTCTCAGGGCCCAGCATTTATTATTGGAATGTAGAATTAGCAGCACTTTTGCTTTTTTTCTTACCTCTGTATCAACAGCTTGGCTATTTGCATAGGTGCAATCCGGAGGGATTTCAGTTAGCTTCCCAAGTTTTTCCATCAAATTTCCATGCTCAGCCTCCTCAAGTATCATTTTATCAGTTTTACTTGATGTAATTTTCATGCCACTATACAAAATACACATTAGTTGTTAGTTTGAACCTTTATCTAAGAAAATCTGCAATCAGTGTTTTAAAAGTTCACTACATTTTATTATTTGTTTTTGTTTTGAGATATTTCCACCAGACCAATCCTTCTGCCAGATTGTACATAATACACCATCAGGCTGATGTTTGTTTTCAGATACAGGACCTACTCCTGCTGAGGTCAATGGCAGAAGTCCACTGATGCCAGTGGAGCAGGATTAGGTCTATGAAAAAATATGAATGTGTTGATCAAACACTCGACTTCTGACTCAACTGAAAAACGATATGAGGGCAGAGCCTTGAAGTACCACAGGGGGGCAAAAAATTGTACACTCCAACTTGTATTCAGTTTTGATTTGTATTTAGTTTTTGTATGAATTTGGTCTGATACACCTGAAAAATCAGGAAGAAAATGTTTATTGTGTAACAGGGTGGCCCTTTAAGGATGGTGAAGGAACCCTCTAGGGATCAGCCCTACTCCATGCCAGGGTTTTTCTTCTAAGAAATAAATGATGTATGGGGGTACAGTCACTGGGGGTGAGAAAGTGGTCTTGGAAAGTTAACATGGAATTTGAGGAAAATCTAAACTACTAACTCTGGTTTAGGGCCCAAGAACAGAGCTCTGAGTAGGGTGAGCTGGAACTCTGGTCTAACCATGTTAGGCCTGGTTTACACCTAAAAATTACATTACCCTAGTTACATAACTCAGGGCTGCGAAAAACTTCACACCCTGTGCAATGCAGGTAGGTCAACCTAACCCCCACAGCTAAGTCGATGGAAGAATTCTTCTGTCAACCTAACTACCACCTCAAGGAGAGGTGGATTAACTACACTGATAAAAAAACTCCTTTCATCAATGTAGGAAGGGTCAGCACTGGAGCTATGCTGCTGTAGGGCAGACATACCCTCAGTGCTTAATTTGGGCTGGGGCTGAGCCTGGGCATCTCTAGGCTTGGCAGTTCATAGCCCCGGCACCTCTGGACTTGCCACATCACTTCTTTTATGTGTGTAAGAGATTCAAGCAGCAGCGCAATACTTTGCCTCCACTCACATGTCACAGCTGCCAGAGGAACATCCCTGAAACGTTGCACTGCTGCTAGTGTGATGCCTGAGCCCCGACACATCTTTCATTACAAATTAAGCACTGCATACCCTTAATGATGAGGGATCAGACTGACTCTGACTGGCTCCTGGTGGTTCCAACCACTCCATCTCACTCTCTCTCTCTCTCTCTCTGAACCTGGGATATTTAGTGCACTAGAGCAGCCAGACTATAGTCCTAGCCTCAACAAGGCAGGGTGGGGAAAATATAAAAACTGTTTTTTTTGCACAATCCGGGAGCTAGGCTGTGCTCACAGGCTCTCTGGAGAGGTAGGCAAGTAAGCATTATATTTTTTTGAAGAAAGTTCTTTGAAACCTTGGCTAGTTTTTCTTTTGACAGTCCTAGAGAAAGACTACAGGTAGAAGGGGGAGTAAGAGAAAAATCAAGTTTTTTAGTTTAGAAAGATCTCTTTCATATAGATCTGGTACAAGAAGTTAAACAATGAACCTAATAGAAATCGTTTCAATAGATTCAAATGCAAGTAATACTTACACAGTCTGATTCTTCTGCATGGACTTTTCCTTTTTTTTCAATCTATTTGTTAGCAAATGTATTTGCTTTTCAGTCTTTGGTATTTGTTTACTCTTTTGCTTCTTCTCCAGACAGTTTTTTATATTTTCAGCCCATTTTTCCACCTTTTTAATGTCGAATCTTTAAAATAGAATTTTAAAACTAGGTAACTTACTAGTAACTAGATTTCTCAAATACATTGCCTCTATGTATTGTAGAACACTGTTGTGCATGCATTCATGCAGGAATATCTTTGTGCCGTTTCCACTTCTTAATGTATAAAGATGGCCAACTATCCTGGCTGGAGTCATATATCTCAGTAAATGTGCAAAGCCATATTCTGAGCAAGATTCTAACGAAATGCAAGATCCTGCAACCCTGATTTCTTATCTGTCTTCCCAGAATTTAGATTCTGAAGCATACAGAGAGGAGGGAGGGCAGGTATGAATCTGTGAAAGAAACGTAGTTTTCTCCCCATGAAACTGCTGCTACAGAGCTGCACCCTTGGAATAACCAGAAAAAGTAATGCACTACACCTTCATGAAATGGGTGTCTGGTATAGCTTCCTAATCAAGAGATGAGTGCTGGGTGAAGGTAAAGGTACCTATCAAACTTTGTGTAGCCACGCTACACATTTCAGCATTGGGTATGTTGTGAAGGATCATGCACAATCTCACATTGCTTACATTCAAGGAAACAAAAGAAAAAAGAGGAAAGTGTAAGGAAACATATCCTCCATAGAAAGTAAATGGCTTCTAAAAGAACTTCCCAATCAGGCCAACATCCGCAAAAAAATTTAAATAAAAATGGGGGTCTTCCGGTTGCTAAAGTTTTAGAATCGCTGCTATAGAGAATTATTGCTCCTTAGCAATTCCAAGCTCCTCTTCCTGTTCCTCCCTCTATATAATTAGACTTTCCCTCATTAGTCATATTTGTTGGAATTTCCTTCCAGAACTGATATTTCTCATAGCTGAGCTGGGGCATGACTAGTTTGTCTGTCTGCAGACAGAGAGGATTCTCAGCCCTTTCCTTCCAATGTTTTGTGGGGGGTTTGTAGACCCCCTCACAGAAGCCATGTGTCCAGACAGCAATGCCAAGGTATGACCCCCAAACTGAAAGTACTGATACTAGTAGTGATGGAGCTGAAAGCTCCTGCTCCAGGAATGCACACAAGGACACTGGATCTCTATGGCTGAGCCTTTAGATTCAAGGACCTCTTCATTATTATATTATTATATTATTATTATTATTATTTTATTCTTTTTCCTGTGCTTCAGAACTGATAAGGCAGATGCATATTTGATTCACATTATCTGAGGCCACAGATCAGAAAACCAACAAGGCACTGAAGCCAAAGTCAAGGCTTTGTGAATGAAAGTCAAGACCATTCCTGTTTTAAGAGAACTTTTGCCATCTGTCTTATTCATCCTGACTGTGAAGAGTGAACAATGCCATGGTCAAAGTGTTCAGATAGGGTGATGAATATAGTATAATAATGATGTGAGAGAAAAGGAACAGTCTGGGCACTTTTTGTCAGTGCCCTTTTCCCCCACACCAACATACACCTTATCCAAGAGAGAGATCCTGTGAGGATGTGAGATGAATTTACAATCTGACTTGTCATTAGCCATCTTGACTCAAAATGAGTGCTTAGGAAGACAGCAGAAGCAACAACATATCTTCTTCTTTTAATATTTTGAAATATCTAAACCAAAATCCAAATAGAGAAGAGTTGGAGCTTGAAAAGGATAATGGTAGAAATCTAGTTAAAACCACTAAGTTTAGAGATTTGGTGGCAGGTACAAAAAAAAAAAAAAAAAATCTCCAAGAACTGTATATATGCAGGAATTCACACATCTATAAAGCTTTTAAGTAAAATATTGCATAGGCTATGAGGTTTACTGACCCATTTAGACTAACTACTTTTTAACATAACATAGTGTCTCAGGTCATCTAAGAAAGGGAATCTGTGGAAATAGTTTCATGAATGTAAACAATATTTTAATTAAAAAATACATTTAATAAATAACAATGACCTTTTCTTCAGATTATCAATTTTGAGAATTTACAGTGGAAGGTGTACTGGATCTTCATATTAGCCAAGGAGAGCTGCTTTTTGTTTTTTGTTTGTTTTTATTTTAATTTTACAAACAACTGACAGCCCACAACTCTGTACTTATTGTTAGCTGCAACAAGCATTCAGAGCTCTTCCTTACACTGTAAAAAGTGACCCTTTAAACACTCCAGCCACACCCAACAACTTGTCATAAGAACAGAAGTTTCTTCACACAGTTAGGTACAATATCATGCTATTCACTTACACATGTGATGGACTTGTGGCAAAAGGGTTAAAGAGTGATTATTTTTAAAGTCAAAAATATTTCAGATTTAATGGGAGAACTATTCTATGCCAGTTACATGTTTCATAATATTGCTATACCTTGGTAGATTCCTTAGATTCATGACATTTTCTTTGATTATCATAGAAATGTAGGTCTGGAAGGGACCTCAATATGTCACCTACTCTAGTCACCTGCACTGAGGCAGGAATATGTATTATCTAGACCAGGGGTGGGCAAATGTTTTGGCCCGAGGGCCACATCAGGGTTGCGCAACTATCCTATCCGCCCCTCCCACTTCCCGCCTCCTGACTGCCCCTCTCAGAACCCCCAACCCATCCAACCCCCCTGCTCCTTGTCCCCTGACTGCCCCCTCTCAGGACCCCCGCACCCTATCCAACCCCCCTGCTCCCTATCCCCTGACTGCCCCAACCCCTATCCACACCCCCGCCCTTGACAGCCCCCCCAGGACTCCCGTCCCCTATCCAACCACCCTCTGCTCCTTGTCCCCTGACCATCCCCTCCCGGGACCCCGCGCCCCAACTCCCCCTGGGATCCCACCCCCTTATCCAACCCCCCCTGCTCCCTGTCCCCCAACTGCCCTCCCAACCCCTATCTACATCCCCGCCCCCTGACAGGCCCCCCGAGACTCCCACTCCCAATCCTCCCTGTTCCCCATCCCCTGACCACTCCCCCAGAATCTCCGCCCCATCCAACCACCCCCTCCTCCCTGACTGCCCCCCCCAGGACCTCCCGCTCTCTTACCAGCAGCAGGAGTTCACAGCCGCAACACCCGGCCAGAGCCAGCTGTGCTCCCCATGCTGCCCAACTGGAGCGGCGGTCCAGAGCGTGGCGGCATGGCTGTGGGGTAGGGGGGAGGGGCTGGGGACTAGGCTCCCAGGCCGGGAGCTCAGGGGCCGGGCAGGATGGTCCCGCGGGCCATAGTTTGCCCACATCTGATCTAGACCATCCCTGACAGGTGTTTGTCTAACCTGTTCTTAAAACCCCCCAACCTCCAGAGATCCCACAACCTCCCTAGGTAATTTGTTCAAGTGCTTAACTACCTTGACAGTTAGGAAGTTTTTCCTAATGTCTAATCTAAATCTGCCTTCCTGCAATTTAAGCCCATGTGCAATATTTCTCTACTATATAAATTGTAACTTTTTTTATTGCATTTGTGTGACTTACAGAAAAAATAATGCAGGCAGTTTATCCATCTGTCTTAGTTTTTCAACAAAACATGGGAAATTGTCCTTCATGTCTTTTTCTGAACAATAGGGACGTTGGGGTTTGAGTAACTTCAGCACCCTGTTAGCCTAGAAACAGAGATAATGATTAGATGAAGAGTACGCAAGGTTCATTCTGGAGTACCTTTTTAATAAGGCTGCAGGTTTTTGTTATATAAAATGATTATCAGTTCTAGCCTGACTACAACCTTGACTTTGGTAAGTAACAGGATTAGACTGCATCTCAAGATGTTGTAGGTGGGATGACAGACTGCTTAGCACAAAATTTCTGTTGGTTAAAAGAACAGGTTTTGAAATTTTTAAATGTTTTTAAAAGAGAACCAGAAGGCAGGAGGAAGATAAACAATTATGCAAATTAATAATCAAAAGCACCTTAGAAACCACAGATACAAGTACAAGTTGTACTAATCTTTTATTGTACGGACCTTGTCAACAAAGTAATTAGAGAAATACTCATTAAAATGGACAAAGTTATAACTAACTCTCAAATCTACCAAGTACTACACAGAGACTGTGGTGTTCTACTCTACTATGTTATATATTTTCCTGAGTTTTTGCCAATAAGACTCTTGATAACCATGTTTAGTGTTAATATAAACCCTGAGATTTTTCTAAAGCCTAGAAGACCATCAAGATCATCATTCATCAATATATCTGCAAAGTCTAGTCCAGGACTTGTCAGACACTCAGGTTAAGATCAAGTCGTCAAGTTCAGGAAAATCTAAGTAATATGGTATTTGGAGATCAAAAACCTAAAAAGTTCCAAAAATATTCATAATTTTTTACAACGCTTGAACTAACATCTGCTTTTAAAAATGACATGCATTAACTCTCTAACTGAAGGAATTATAATTGCTTTGTATTAAATCTAGCTTTCTAGTCATACCTGAGAAGAATGTCCCATAACTTGATCATTGTAGTTACCTTCATTCTGTTGTCATGTACAATCCAATTTTTTAGCTCTTCCTTCAATTCTTCTTCATATTTTCTTGCATCTGCTTTTGTGATTACTATTTTATTTTTAAAATGTGTAAACTTCTCAGGATCTAGCTCCTTAAAAACAGGTAACAGAAAAACTATGTTGTTACAAAATATGTTCAGACAATGTCGTCTGGCAAACATGCAACGGCCTCTTACAAACAACTGCTCAGACTAGTTGTGAAAATATATAAGTGATGAGTGCTTACGTCAGCTCTTGGCCAGTTTTCCCAGACTTGTACCATGGAGTCATACAGTAAAATACTTTCTCGTGGAGAAAAAGCCAGGTCTGAAGGGAAGCCATATTTATCTATCTGTAATACCAGAAAAAGGAAAGCAGAGAGGATTTATGGTTTGTGTATGTAGGGGAAGGTCCCTCTTCATCTTCTCTTCAGTGGACAACTGTTTCCCATCTTGTTCTACATTGCCCTTTCTTAGGTTCTTGTGTTGCAGTAGCCATTCTTGAGCAATAGAAAGACAGGATAGAATTTGTCTTTGAACATGAATGCTGCAAAAATGACACAACATAATTCCTTCTACAGGAGCTCAATCCCTGTTTCTGCATCACCCCAGCCTTTTTTTAACCTGGGCAGGGAAATTGGTTTCCTTGCAACACGTCATGAAGGTATGTTTTCTTAATTTCATGGTTCATTTCAAAAATTGTTTTATTTATTATACCATTAAACTTACATGGTCCACAGTTAGGGCAGCACATGGGTGATAGTGATGAATTTTGAAGTCATTGTCCTCTAGGGAACACACATATTTTTCCAAATCATTGTATCTCTCTCCATAAAGCACTGTAAACAGAATAATAAGTTTCTAAATCTAAAGCAAGTTACCTGATAATAGTTTAAAACTAAAACCAAAAGGCCACCATTTTCAAACTTGAGTACCTAAACTTACGCATCTAAGCAAATGGTCTTATTGTCAAAGGTGATAAGCACCTTCAGTTATCATTGAAGTCAGTGGTAGTTGTGGGTACCCAGAGTCTTTGAAAAATCTCATTTTATTAGACACTCACATTTGCTGATTTTCACCATATGCTTTTTAAAAATCAGATATAAAGGACTAATCTGGTTTTTTAAATGTTGCATTCTGATACATACCTAATTTAACTTTATATGATTTATTTACTGTCTTGATATTCTTTTGTTTTTTAGTTCCTTTCTTGGTGCTTGTAAAAGATCTAAGGCTTTCTTCTCTTACACTTTCAACATGTTGCCAGTACCTCTTTACTGACTGTAGCCACCTAAACAAAAAATAATGCATTTGCTGGAAAAGTAGTGCAATGTAACATACCTGCATAAACAATTCCTTTTTTGATATTCTAATAAACCAACCATTTATTGAACCATTGAACCATCTTCAAACTAGCAAAAGCAAACTGCAGACTTCTCTGATACTCTGGAAATACTATGAAAAAACCCCTTTTAGTAGAATAATACCAAGAATAAGAGAACAAAAGACATTGTGTCATTATGGAATAAATTCTTCCCTTTTAAATTCCTCAGATGTGAGGAAAGCCTTGAATGTAGTAGAACTGATGCAACTTCATCAGTTGGGTAGCAGGCAGTGGGAAGCCTAGGGTCTTAACATCTAATATAGGCTAGGACCCCAGCTCTGTAGGGCCGCCATATGCCCTGGCAGAAGGGGTATTGGCCAGATGAGTGGGGGAAGAGGAGGAGCTGGAGATCCACAAACATACAGATCCACTAACTAAATGCCCCTAGAGCAACTAAGGTTATAATAGCAGCTACAGAATAGCTCTCGAGCTTCTACACGGTCTGCGATGTGGATTGTCTCCCTTGACCCAGAGGGACCTCTTGGTTTATGCATTAGGTTCAAGGACTGACCCTTATATAAATGCAAGTTACCTAAATCATCCCCTCCCATGACACAACCCACAGAATGTGGAAAGTTATTCCAGAAACTATATCCAGTGAACTGTGATGAATTCCCTTCTTATTGTCTCCTGGTGAAAAACTCTGTGGGACTGCAGAGGGGGCAGGATACGCAGCCCAAGATCATGTAAATTGCTTGATAACAATGTAGGGCCCTAAAGATGTGTGTTCAAAATACACAGAGATTAAAAAAAAGTAAAGCAATTCAAATCAAATAAGGCAACTCATTTTGCACTTTCAAGAAAATAAAGCATTATATTTACTCAGTAAGATGTTTTGGGTTACTAATAGTTGCAGAGAGAGCCAAAAATGGACATCGAATCATAACTAGAAGGTGCTCCCAAACTTCTGCTCCAATTTCACCACCAAGACAATGGACCTGTTATTAGACATAATATTCACTTTTAAAAATGTATGTTTCACATTAGAAAAAAAACTCAATTTTTTACTTTCTATACTGAACAGTAGATTTACAATATTTTCCCCACTGTCCTGCCAATTTTCCAAGTCTTAACAAAGTAAATTAGACTCTTCCAGCACACAGCTGGGGAAATAGCAGCACATTGCACTTCCATAAAGTTCTCCAGGATAAATATTTACTATTTAGAGACAGGGTGTGATGCTGGCAAACCAGGTCAGATCGGGGCCGTAGGCCAATTTGCTTGTGTATTAGTATAGATCAAAGTAAGTAATATACGTGTGTATTCAAATGTTTAAACTTCATGAAAACTAATGTAATGTTACTTGTATTGTTTTCACTTATCTGTTCCTGTTATAATATAATGGCAAACATTTACATGATGTATACCCTGTGATTAAATAACCCATCAAAGAAATCTTGTGAAATGCTAATGAAGGATTTAATGAATTTGCTAATTCCAAAGCAAATGGCCATTGTGGTGATGACCTGAGGACAGAGACTCAAAGTGGATTCCTCACTCATCTTTATCAAAGGAAAAGCCCATGTGGGTAGAGACACCGTCAGCTTGCTTTCTGTGTGAAGATATTATAAATATGGATTCAAAGAAAGATCCTTTACTCTGGACTGTTTGGATTCTAACAGGGCAGAATAACTGAATGAGAAGTCAGAGATCCCCAGAGTTATTCTGGGTAGCCCCGAGAGGCTTTTGGGAAACTGGCAGATTACTGCATCTCTGCTACAGTTTGCACTGACAAACTGTGACGCACCTGCTAATATATTTTCTCTGCTTTAAGCTCTCAATACCTCTCATTTCCTTTTCTTAGCTAATAAGCCTATAGTTAGTTTGCTATGGAATTGGCTGCCAGAATTGTCTTTGGTGTCAGACCTGGAGTACCAATTGATTTGGGGTAAGTGACTGGTCTACTGGGACTGGGAGAAACCTGATGCAGTGTGATTTTTGGTTAAAGTGACCATTATCACAAAGCCCCATTTGTCTTGGTGGCAAGATAGACTGGAGAGTCTATGGGGGACTGTCTGTGACTCTATGGTAAGACTGGTATAGTGATCCAGGAATTCACATTTATTAGTGGTTTGGTGAAATCTGATTATGGAACATACCACCAGTTTTGGGTGTCTGCCCTTGTTTTCTGACAGTCTGCCCTGATGTAGGCACTCACAGTTGTGAGCCACTCCAGACAGCATGAAACAGCATGCTCCTGATTCCCCTATGAGTAGAACCCTAGTCCATGTGAAAGAAGATAGCTCAATATTGCACTTAAAAACATCCTCCATAGTTGAATCACAAATGGCATTTGCTTTAGACATGGAGAGAAACAAATCCCAGTGCTTCCGACCAGCTGAGAATTGCCATGAACAGGAGACTTTAAAAAAATGAGTGAGAGTGATAGTACCAAAAGAAAAAGGTGCACGGACAGCTGACTAAGTGCCATTGGAAGAGGGAGTGGAGCTTGTTTAAAAAAAAAATAGAATATGTGCATATAAACATGCCAAACTCACTTAGCTCCTGACATTTTAATAAAATACCCTTTAATAATTCCAATAGAAGCAAAGAAGGACAGTAGAAATCTACCTCATCAAATATAACATATCTGATCCTTTTGACCCATTGCTGGCGGTGAGGTGACAGCAGCAGGATTTCTAAGCATTGAGGCACCGTCACTAGTACCTGAAAAAATGTTTGCAGCCCATTAGTTTGAAACCTGCTGACAAATGACATTATTATAAGACATAGTTTTTATAATGTAAATAAACATTTTTTATTTTCAGTGAATAACAACTAGAGGTGGCTGATGCCTCAAAGGTTCAGAATCTGGATATGTCCAAGATAAGCATCCAAAATTCCAGATAATCTAAATATTAGCCGAACTAGCCAAACCATTATAAACCCTATTCACTTTCTTCTTAAGTTCTCCTTCTAATAGATTTCTCACCAAAAAAAGAGAATACTCACCCTGCTGCAGGGGTAACTTAACACTTAGGGGCCAAAAAGCTCCAGACTGCAGAGTACACAGTCCCACAGTACAAATCGCCATTCTTGAACACTATATTAATCTTCTCTAATAAGAACCAAAATTCAATTACCCTTTTGTGCCAGGAATGAATTACTATGTTTAGAAAGTAAGCTAACCTGATGATGACACTTAATGCACTTATATTTTAAATGCAAGATGTAGATTTAGTTTAGAAAATAGTTCAAGATCCCAGAGACTGCAGCTAGTAGGAGGAGATCCATAGACAGCCAAAGCAGGGTTAGCTGTAGTTCAGGGAGGAGGTAAAATGGGGCCCAGCTGGTGCCACCTCTTCCCCCAACACCCTCATAGATCCAGAACTGTGCAGGGGAGACACACACACCCAATTTGGGAAATTAGGGCCCAGGTGCCGCCTTGCCTTCCCCTGGGGGAAAAACTGCATAGAGGAACCCATCAGAGACTCCAGTTGGTAGAAGCAGCTGCAGAAATAGCAGTACTAAATTAAGCTGCTTATCTGCTTTACTCCTTGAGAGAGAGATGAAATTGAGAACATACTTGTTAAAAAAAAGGGCGGGATGGTTTTCAAGATCGTTAACTTCAGTGTATATTATTACCCACTGATCTAGAAAAATGGCAAGTAAGCAAACCAGTTTGTTGTACACACAAGATCTATCATCTGTATTGGAACTTCATGTAAAATGAAGTGAGATTCAGACATTAGGAAAGGTCTGTTCATGAAGATTTCTACAATATTAGATTTTTCTTCTGTTATATTCTGATGTGTTTGGAAGTTCATAGTTTAAAAAACAGTACCATGATGAACTTTCTGAGATGCAGTCTACCAGAAGTGCAAACTTTGTTATTTAAATAAAGAAATATATCATATAATAACAGTATACCTGACAGTTCAGAGCATCATGGCGGAAATCTCTCGTGAAAACACCACATACTACCATACCATCGGGCAGTGTTTTGTTAAATCGAGTATAAACAGTCGCCCACACTTGGTTAACAAGAGCCTGATTATTAAAGAAAAGCAACACATCAGTAACACGTCAATAAAATTTAGACATCTAAGAAAATAAAAATATAAATAGATAGGCTATTTCACCATAATATTACTCCAATTTTATACCAGTGTAAATACATTAAAGTCAATCCTGAATGCAAATTACAGTGAATATTTATTACCAAGTTTTATAATAGACGTAGACACAGCATGTGCTATAAAACTGCTAACATCATACTAAAAATAGTGTCAGGTGTAAGAAGACAAGATAATATCAAATAAGCTAAATTCTTCTGTCCTTACTTAAGCAAAGAGTTACTGATTTCAACATTGAATAGAAGCTTAAGGTTTTAATTCACTTGGGCCAGATCCTCAGGATCCTCAGGAGGTGTAAATCACTAACTCCAGCAAAGTCAATGTAGTTGAGGTTTTGAGGATTTGACTGAAATATGTTTTATTTTGCTGTAAATCCCTTTTCATTAAACTATGCCTTCTACGCATTTAAGCCATACCTTTGTTGGAGCAACATACACAACCACCCCCTCGTTACTTTCTTTCAGGATTTTCTCCATGCAGTAGTAGGAGGCATATGTTTTCCCTGATGAGGTAGGGGCTACAATCACTGCAGATTCATTATTATCTACAACGTCAAGAAGGTCTCGCTGCAGATAAAAAGTGACATGGATTGTATGCCAAGACAATATATTTTTTGTACAGTTCAAGATGTTATGATACAACTAAACCCATTTCAGTTCACCAGCACACAATCATCTTTTCTCTTTACCACTGTATAATTCTATGCTGCCCTGCTATTGAAAAAACATTTCACTCCAGTGCCTTCTTCTCTAAGGCCATGCTTCCACATAGACCTCTGTCTCATCCCAATAGGGGCCTTCTCCTCCTGAACAAACTCCACCTACTCCATACCCAAAGAGTATTGTGGAGAGAGAACAGAGTAGGACTTAGAACTACAGGCAAGGAGCATATGGTCATGTCTTGCTGGCTCAGTGCTTCTCAGTAGTGGACCTTCTTTGGGTGCATGGAGAGACTAGTGAAAAGTTGGAGTAGCATGCTCATTGCTGTTGTGACTTCCCCTCCAGACAATGGGATTCTGGAATGTCAGTCTTGCCTCAGGTGGCTTGTGGTCCCAAAAGGAGAGGCTTCTTGGCCTTACTATTGATTCTTATATGGTATGAAGTTTGCTTGCTCTGCCTTACTGCCCCTCTCTCCAAAGCTTTGGAAAATCAGATGGAAGGCTGACTTTGGAGCCCTCCAACTCAGTCCAGTCAAGTTTGAATTAGGTCACATTAATGAGCATCAACTTGGAAGAAAAATCCTGGTAAGCCAGCAATTTAAAAAATATTATTTATTTTCCATAGCATAGGGACTGTTAGTCTGTGACCCCCAAAACCATAAAACATCCAGACAAGGAAGCTGATGTGATCTTATCTGGGTCAATTTTTTTAAGACCCTATGTCACCAGTTTATGGAAAATTCAATGTAAAACCCCAATACACATAAATAATAAGTAAAACCCTGTCACAAAAAAGCAAGCAAACAAACAATACAACATTCATTCATCAGCAAATCAAAAATAAACTCAGACTTATGGATACATTTCATCATCTCCACTTTCTCCTCTACTAATCTACAAACAGACAAGGCAATTGCAATAAGCGTTCCTTTTCTAGAACTGGACTAGAGATCAGACAGCTTATTCTGAAATCTAAATCTGGATTTTAAAAAGTTACTTGAAAGCTAATCAAGAAGAAAACTATTTCAAATATGAAAGTTTATATTTTATAGAAGGTCTGTATATTTATATAAGCTATTGTCCTACCACAACCCTCTCACCCACTGTAGATGAAAATGGAGGTTCCTGAAAATTAAGTTCCCCAAATCAGCTTTTCAAAGACGCTGTGAACAGCTGTAGAATTTTTCTGTTATATTTTAATATTGGCTCTTCTAACAACGATTATCTATGAAAACAGTAGGTCAAATTTCACAGTATATGGTATTACCTGCCATGTATCTGGAATAAAATGCTGGATCCTGGGATCTCGATCTGTTCTCTCTTCTCGTAACAGGCAATGACCCATGTACTGTAGCTGAAACCGAGCTGCTCCCATGCCAACAGAATATTTAGAAATCTTTGCCTTCTTCTCTTTTCTGTCATCCTCTGGAATCTGTAAACATTTAGAATTTTTGATGCAGCTTGTTTGTTTATATTATCATAATTAATTTTTTCACTTCGCAGTGAAGTAGCAATATTATATCTAGTTATTTATTTCCAACAATAAAGAAAAGGATTTATTTAAAATATGTTAGGTTTTCTTGTTCCAATTAAGCATCAAATTATTATGGTCTCACAATAGCAAGAAGTTAAGAAATCTGCAGGTGATGGCAGGATCAGGACCTTAAACAGTAGCATTAAGAAGCCTGGAAACTCCTTTGGCCATCGTTTGGTGTTGATGGTAACGAAGAGTTCAGGAGGTGGTAAAAATAGTGCTGAATGCAAGAGGCACACAGGACCACACAGGATCAGATCATTACTCAGACAAACGCAATACATGGGATAAGTCTAGGTGTAGCAGTGATGTTCTAGATATTATAACATGGAACCAAGGTTAAATAATTTAAATTATAATAGTTTCTAAATTTTATTTGAAAGATTTAACTTATTCATTGTAAAATGTCCCTCCCCTTCTTACTCCTCCTTTTCTAACCTTTAGTTTTATTACAGAGGGAGCCTGTAGCAAGTCCTATATTTAGGTGGCCTAACACTTCCCTTTATAAAAGATTCTTGTGACCGTTTCTTTGAGAATCTCTAACACCTGCATTGTTTGCAGTACGCTTTGATATTATTATACAGAGGGTGAGCTATCAAAGAGAAAAAGTGCCTTTTCTTGCCCATTCAGTTTCATTAATCTTTTACTGAGGTATAATCTGTTAAAAATCACCATTTCCCTTTTCTCATTTTTGTACCTCAGGAAAATGTTGTGAGCATGCCAGAATAATAACTAAACATGAACATTCTAAAGTGGGGCATCCACTAAAGCATCTGAGTGCTGCTGGAGCAGCTGTTGGAGATGAAGAGAGCCAGGCTGCACTGCTCCTTCCAGACCTAGCATGTAGCTCTCCTACATAACATCTGGTAGGGAATGTAGGGGGAGAGGAAACACAAACTGAGCTCTCCTCACCTATAGTCCTTAGTCCTAGCCCCCTAGTCCTAGCCCCTCTTGCAGTCCATCCTCTCTGAAGGTAGGAACTGGGGCAAGAGCTTCTCCCACTCCTGGGTAGAGGAGGGAATGAGAGAGAGAAAGATACCAAGCCGAGCTCCCTCCATGATCACTCCTGGAACCAGTGATCCAACCTCCCTCTAAGATAACTGCCTTCTCCAACTGCCAGCTAATGTTGTTATTCCCGTAGGTTAGGTGATAAAAGTATGCTGCAATGCTGAAAGTTCAGAATGTGAACTGATGATGCACAATGGTGTGCTTGTTCCAGTTGCACATAATTGAATTTGTTCTTACCTTTTTCTTTAAAAACACACTTCAGAAATAATATTTAAAAAATCAAACTGTGTTAAAACAACGCTATGCAGGTGGCAAAATAGCATTTGAAAGTTAAGAAATTACAGATTTACAGTTGCCTGTGCCATCTTAATTTGGCCCTATTGTTCATATATTGCACAATGCAGCCTCTACATGATCACACATTTTTTTCCCACGGGGCCTCTGCCTTACTTAATTGCACAAGATGTACATACAATGGGGCAGAAATAAAATTGCATGGGCAATCATAAATCTCGTATCTCCTACATTTCAAGCGCTTGACTTTGCAAACTAAATAATTTTCTTTTAACATAGTTTTTTTGTATGAAATTGTAGATATTTTGAAAAAAAATAATACAAATTGTATGACAAAAACTATAGTGGAGATTAAGTTATATGCATGTAGAATAGTACAGTTGTTATACAGACATTACCTGGGAAGATTCTAAAGTACATGCTAAATTGTCAAATCCAAAGTATCTAAGACATCTGACAATCTTTTGATAATCTGTCTTCTCCATTAAATCTTTATATTTTTCCAGCAAGGAATGGATTCTTCTCATTACTTCAACAGCTGCATTTATATCTTTCAGTCTCTTTCCTTGAAAAACAAAATATTCAGCTATATTGATAATCTCATTAAGTATTTTTTATTTTAAAAATATTTTTTGTTCATTTGAGAAGTGGCAGAACTCTCCACACAAGGGCCAAATGATCCTCACAGCTGCACAGGTTCTGTGCAAAGAGGGAAGGTCTCAGATCTTGGACTCCAGCTTGAGCCCAAACATCAACACTACAATTTTTAGCCCTGCAGCCTGAGACCCGCAAGCCTGAGTAGCTGACCCAAGCCAGCCACCCGTGTGCTGCCGCTCTTTTATTGCAGTGTAGTTGTATCCTATGAGACCATGTGCAATGACTCTGATTTTGATGTCAGCTTGGAAAGCCCTGCATCAGCAAGCTCCCAATAAAAGCCATTAACATAAAGCCTCATTGTAGAGATTTTCTGCGATGCAACAGGATGAAAATAACTAGCCAAGAAGCAGTCCTACTAAGGGTTACTGTTGCAGACAACTTATGATTTATTTTAATCCCAGGATGTGCGATGAGGGACACATCCAAAATAGTTCAGCTCTATGGACCTTCAGGACATGTTGCAAGACCCACCTCTTCCCACATTTTTATGCAAATGTATGTGAACTGATAGCTGAGATTTGGGCATTGAGAGCTGGGATCTATGGCTAGAGATCAACTCGGGGAGGAAACTACATTTATTTTTGTTTGTATTACTTGGCTTGTCTAGAGCTCTGGATAGGTACATTTAAATATTATGTATAAATCAAAATGCACAAAATAATAAATATGCTCAGATGCTTTACACATCGGCCTCCTTTCATGGCCAGTGTATGTAGATGGTGGTTTGAACTGTTTTTTTTTTTTTTTAATCCTTTTCTGTTTACACCTCATTGCTATTTTAGAACATGCATACTGCTTTAAAAATATATTCTTCTGGTATCCAGTTCTTGCATTAAATGACAGAGGGATACGATACTGCAGTGTATTTGGACGTTAGCATCCACAGCATGGGATGGGAAAAAGGGAGCTGGAGAGTGGAGAACAGGTTCTGATACATTGGTTTGATGTTACCATAAACATGGGTGTTTTCCATGATGAGCCTCTCAACATTTTGGTATTCTTCCCTTTCTCCTGTCACTTATTACACCAGTGTTGCCAACTGTCACAAACTGATCATGAAAATCATTGTTTGGGTCCTGGCTGCATGTAGTTTCACAATGGCATGAAAAGTTCCAGCCATCACACCATTTTTAGGAAGCAAGATCAGAGTATTTGATTAGCCTACTAAATGATATGCTAAACTACATGGCCAGAGACTATGAGTTCTAGTCTTAGCTATTGCACTGAAAATATTTCACTACTTTTTGCAATCTTTACTATAAACCAAGGCTTTATATGCTGGGTAGTTATTATCATTTGTGCATGTAGCGGGGTGGAGCCCCGCTCCTGCCTGGGAAGGGTTAAAGCCAGCCCTGCAGAGGGCTGGGGCTGTGGAAGGAAAGACCTGGGCTGATTGGGGAAAGCAGCTGCAGCTGGGCCATGCCCCAATCAGAGCCCAGCTGGCCCTATAAAGGCTTGAGCCAGGAGACACCCACTCTCTGCATTTGGAGAGAAAAGGGCCTGGCTGCAGGGAGCTAGAGACAGGGTACCTGAGAGGAGAAGGGCTGGGGAGCGGCAGAGGAGCTCCAGCCTGGAAAGCCCCAGGCTGTGGCCTAGCATTGGGCCAACAGGTACTGGGGGTTGCAGAGGGCAACCCAGGGGTAGGCAAAGGCAGCAGGTCCAAACCCAGCCTTGCCTGTGATGAGTGGCTGATACTGCAGTCTGCCCCAGGGAGTGGGGCTAGATGGTGACTGGCAGTAGCCTTACACTGAGGTGAGGTGGGGTTAGTGGGTGGGGGTTCCCCTGGGAGGGGAGACCCAGTGTGTGTGGGTACTGCCAGGGGGCAGCACCCAGAGAAAGGGTCAGTGGGGTCCTGGGAGGGATATGGGGCCAGTGGCAAGGCTGATCACTGGCCTGCAGAGGGAGTGCTGGAGCTGGGATGAGCTAATTCCCAGAAGAGACCAGCAGGAGGTGCTGCAGGGATGAGTCTGACCCCTTACAGTGCATTAAACAGAAAAAGTAACAGATTGCACAAAGGCATTTCAGAGAGAGCTGGAATTAGAACCCAGGTCATTACTATATCACTACTACTAGTGACCCAGATCACTACTATATAACAGAGCCAAAGCTCTTCTACTTTGCCACATAGTCTTTTAAAAGTGATATGTCAAATTAGGTGTTTGTCTAACCTCTTCCCCCCCTTATTAATGCAGTGTGGCTCTCTGTCAGCCTTTAGCAGCTGCCTACATATTTAAATTTACTACTTGGCTATAGGTTGCTAAAACCGTGGTTCTCAAGCTTTAGTACTAGTGACCCCTTTCACATAGCAAGCCTCTGAGTGTGACACCCCCCCCCCTTATAAATTAAAAACCCATTTTTATATATTTAACACCATTATAAATGCTGGAGGCAAAGTGGGTTTAGGGTGGAGCTTGCAACCCCCCCATGTAATAACCTTGTGACCCCTGAGGGGTCCTGACCCCCAGTTTGAGAACCCCTATGCTAAGTGACATGGTTCTTTAGGTCAAGTAATAGTGGCTCCTGCTTTTTACTGAGGTCCCAGTATCAGTCCCCACAGATGACCTACACAGGAGCAGGGCCAGTGCAACCCATTAGGTGACCTAGGTGGTCGCCTAGGGCACTGGCATTTGGGGAGCAGCACTTCAGGTCCTTCGGCGGCGACTGCATCTTCGGCCGCCCTGGTCGTCATCGGCATTTAGGCGGAGGGAGCTGGGGCAGGAGGGCCCAGGGAAGGCCGCCTGCAGCAAGTAAGGGGAGGGGTGGCACTACACAGGGGAACTCCCTGCCCCAGCTCACCTCTGCTCTGCCTCCTCCCCTGAGCACACTGCCCCGCTCTGCTTCTCTCCCTCCCAGGCTTGCGGCGCCAATCAGCTGTTTGGCGCCGCAAGCCTGGGAGGTGGGAGAAGTGGAGCGGCAACGGCATGCTCGGGGAGGAGGCGGAGCAGAGGTGAGCTGGGGCGGGGAGCTGCCGTACGGCTCCCTGGGCCGGGGAGAGCTGCTGTGGGGGGGGTGCCTCAGGGCGGAGGGGGGAGCTGCTGCAGGAGGGGCACCTCAGGGTGGAGGAGGGGGTGGGGAGCTGCCATGGGGGGGCACCTTAGGGTGGAGGGGGGGCAGAGAGCTGCCACAGGGCTTGGGGGGGGGGGCGCAAGGTGGAAGTTTCGCTTAGGGCGCGAAACATCCTTGCACCTGCCCTGCACAGGAGTGGTGTTACATGTAGCTTTGCTGCCTGTAATTACTACATCAGTCTGCTCCCAGAACCAAGGAGAGAAACTAAAAATCTAGATGTTCAGTATTCTGCTGTGGTCTTACAAAACTGGTAAGATATGTGTTGTGCTTCCCTGTATGGGCTGGGCAACAGAGAGGATAACTTAATGCTAATTCTCACCAATTGCATCTATACCTGAAATGGAAGAGGTGTGGACGTGTGGGATCAAACTCTGTTGATGACAGTGAAAAACAATATACATGCTTATATAAAAGTTAGTGTAAGGACCTAGTGTACTTGTCAGAATGATTTTATATTGCAAAATGTATTTAGAAATGAATGTGGAAGTTGTGTTCGTATTTGTTTTGCAGTTTGATCTGTGTTCTTAAGGAATTTAAAGGATTTCTTAGTTGCACCGTGTAATTTGCATGTACTGTAGTTGTATATGATTAGTTTGATTAGTTTTTTATTTGTGTAATTCATCAATAATTAGGACAGATAGGTTCTTTATTATAGTATAAATTTACTTTGCCAGAGAGTGCCAAAATGTCTTTTTATATGAATTACCTTAAAATAGAAAACTAATGGCAAAACCAAAGACTTTCTGGCTGATTTTCCCTTTGATTCTCAGACTCTGGCATAAAATATTCCAATATATATGCCATGAAATATTCCACTTTATAACACAGACCCTGGATATACAGATTACTGTGAAAGTCAGCCTTGCTCTACTTTGCATACAAACAACAAGGAGTCCGGTGGCACCTTAAAGACTAACAGATTTATTTGGGCATAAGCTTTCGTGGGTAAAAAACCTCACTTCTTCGGATGCATCCCACAAAAGCTTATGCCCAAATAAACGTTAGTCTTTAAGGTGCCACCGGACTCCTTGTTGGTTTTGTGGATACAGATTAACACAGCTACCCCCTGATTCTCTATTTTGCATAGAATTCCACAGACCTGATATGGTACACAACACCTAAAAAATGGTACAATTCCTTTGTGTCATTATCCAACTGGAAGCAGCAGCCAATTAGTGATCCTTGCCCTGTGTTACAAAACTGATTTAACAAAATCTGGAATACCCTGATTATGGAAAACTATTACAGTACACAAAAGAAACCAAAATGATGAGCTAAGATACCAATGGCGGGTACATACTCCCTTCTCCATAGCCAGACAAATCCCCCGAAGGATACTCCAGTTGCACATATTTCTTGTGCTGGAAGCATGTGAGTGACAGGCAGGGTCCTTTGCACTCCCCTCCCCTGAACACTTATACCAGCTAGCCATGGCACTACAACAGGTAAAGTTTATTAGGGTTTTCTTCTGTAATCTTGCTACAGTTAAATGATGACTGCCAACCCCTCCAAAAAAGACCCAAGCATACTTTCACATACCTTGGTCTTTGCATTGTTCTATCCACATTTCAAAGCAAGTATTCAATCCTGCCATTTCTGCAGTACACTTCACAGAATTACTTTGACACTTCTTGAGAAAATCCTCTAGTTTTCTTATTCCCAAGTTAAAATTCTCTTGTATTAGCTTTTCAATGGAAAGTGCATCCCATTGTTTCTGTTCTTTTCTTTCCTCTTCAGCTTTCATTCTCTTTTGGTTTTCCTCAATAATTATTTCTGCTTTAGTCTTCTGCCAATAAAATAAATATACAACATACATAAAACTTTACACTTTTGTGAAATTTTAAAGAACAAATGCTAATGTCTTACAAATAATCTAATGTAACAAAGATTGACGTGTGAGCATCACTAAGTAACTCTGCTTAAAAATACTGATTTCTTATTATTCACCTATAAATTGGCTTTTATATAAAACATCTTCAAAATAAATCAGTCAGTGGACTAATGGAAATTCATGACTTTTTATTCTGGTTACTCAATATATCTTGTGATATTGTCAATAACTTTATCTGATGGGTATTTTCTTCACATTATGTCACAACTATGATTTTAAGTTATTTTAACAGTTAATATACATGGATAAATACTAGTATTTCAATTGCCTTGAACACCAAACACACTGCTTGATTCACAGCTGTTTTGTAATTTATGTGGTTATGTACTTATTTGTATTGCAATAGTATCTAGAGGCCCTAATCCTGGGTTTGGAACCATATTTTTCTAGCCAGTATACATATATATATATATTAAAAAAAAAGATGACTCCTGCCTTAAAAAATTTGTAATCTAAGAGTGTTTCCATTGAAGGAAAATGAATGTAATGCTAACAGATCAGAATAGTAATATATTACACCCATTTTTCAGAGGTGTAGAAAACTGTGCAAGGCAATAAAATCGCACCACAACCACAATTGCCATCTTCCAGCTGTAGACAACAGGATTACTCTTGTGTGTAAAGTACTAATCAATGCAAAGATTGCAGATTCAGGCTCCACAGTAGCAAGGCAGGGCAAAGAAGAGTAGTCAACATTTTTACTTTGCTGTCTCTGAACTGTATTTGATTACAAACTGTCATTCATTTTTAGATATACATTTACCTACACGCATCACAATCTGGGTCTTGGTGCACTTTTTGTTACTGCAGAGATTACAAAACTAGACCTTGGTAGTTTCTCTATTGGCTTTGAGGAGCCAGAATTTCACCTGAAGTTATTATTTAAAGATTGGAGGCCAGATTCTCAGTTGGTATAAATGGGCCTAGTTCCACTGAATTCAGTGCAGCTACATCTTAGTAAATATTTGATTATCTGGAAAGAAAAGACCAGTCTTTGTTCAATGCTGAAAATTTTGAATTCTGTCTGCAGGCTGTACAAGTTCTTCATTGTAGATAGGTATGCCCTACAGGCCTACTGACCACTAAATAAACATGTACAGAAGAGCACTCCAACACCTCGCCCTATGACACCCTCCCCACCCCTGTGCCTGCCACTCTTTCCAACTCTGCTACTAAATATTTTTAAAAACAATAGTATCTTATTCATTTATTTATTCATTCACATTTTTGCCAACATATATCTAGAGCTAGGGTTGCCAACTTTCCATTTGCAACACCCTCGCCCAGTAGCCCCGCCCCTTCTGAGGCCCACCCACTCCACCCCCCCCCTCCATCGCTTATTCTCCCCCACCCTCACTCGCTCATTTTCACCAGGCTGGGGCAGAGGTTGCAAGAGGGGGTGAGACCTCCAGGTGGGGTTGCAGGCCCTGGGGTGGGGCTGGAATTGAGGGGTTTGGGGTACAGGGGCAGGGGTAGGGATGTGAGAGGGGATGAGGGGTATGGGCTCCGGCCAGGCAGCTCTTACCTCAGGTGGTTCCCAGAAGCAGCCAGCATGTCCTGCTCCTAGGGGGCCTGTGCTCTGCCCCTGCCTTGAAGTGCCACTCCCACAGGTCCCACTGGCCACGGTTCCCAGCCAATGGGAGCTGCGGAGCCGGCTCTCGGGGCAGGGGCAACATCCCTACGCCTAGGAGCCAGAGTGAAATGCCAGCCTCTTCCCAGGAGCCAAGCAGGCACCCTGCCTGTCCTTCTGTGGGCAGCCAATCAGACTTTTAATGGCCCGGTCAGCAGTGATGGGGCGTTCCATTTGAAAACCAGACAGTTGGCAACCCTATCCAGAGCTCTAGGAGCTTTACAATGTTTAGAATAAACAATATTGTAACAGAATAAAATCTACAACATACTATACAATTCCAGTAACCCACTCATATCCTTTAGCTGTTCAACCCACCTCTTCCCCAATATCCACTATATACTACATTCAAATTTTTGATATCAATATAGCCATCACTTGTTGTCCTGGTTGTGTGATTTCTTGTACAAAAAATGTTCCCTTCTGCGAGCACTACCTGTGAGATAAATATTAATCTGATTTGATTCTGAGGTCACCAAAAGATCTGTCTACCTACAGTTATAAACCTACATAGCCTTTGCAGAGAGCAGCAATATGACAGTGTAAAATAATCTCTTCAATAAAACAAAAATTGGTCTTCCCTTACCAATTATTGCCTTAGTCCCTTATCCTGCAGTGATCTTTACACAAGGAGAGGGGATCTACCCAGACAGAGCTCAATGCAGGATTGGGAAATCAACAGCAAAGCTCATACTAATTGCAGTGGGACCAAGATTGTGTCATTAATAAAATGGAAGGTGAATGGAGAAATGAGGCAGGAGGGAACTCCTTCAGTAAGACATGAGATAAAATCTAGATCCCATAAATACTGAAAAGATGGAAATCCCAAATCAGAACCCTTATAATGGCAGAAAAAGAATGGTAGAAATTCCTGTACTAGATGGTTTAAAGCAAAATAAAAAAAAATCACTACTGTGCAATACATGCATAAAATAATCATTCTGATCTTATGGAGATACTTCACAGATCTTACATGAATTTTTTTGCTGTTCTTCATGTCAGAATAAGCCTTCTTTGGAGTATCCAATTGGGTTACAATTGTTTTTGAAATGTTGCCTTCCAGTGATGATCCATAAAAGCGTAGAAAAGACTGCAACTTTTGATTGCTTCGAAGGGCCCTTGGATCTTTGCACATTGCTTCAGAATACACAAAATGTTACACACACATGCATGCTTTTCATATCCCTCACTTCCTTGCCTACATACTGCCCTTCCTTTCAATTTTCGCATTGTGAGGCATGAAGGCTTTGTCTTTCCCTGCATTTCAGAGCAGCAGCAGGACCACGATAAAGGTATAGGCCAAGTAAGAAGTACCAAGGCTCTGTTGTAATGCCATGTTCACCAATACAGGCCTAGGATATCATCACTCTAAGTCACAATTTGCCAATCTGTGGGTTGGGTGATTATGAGGAGTCCTCAGAAGGTTGTGAGTGGACAGACTCCCCCCTCTGAAGGTGCTTCAGGAGAATTCAGGAAGGAAACAGGCCAGTCCCAGGCTCAGGAGAGCTTGGGTGTGAAGCAGCAGCACTCATTACTCTCTCCTCTCTCCCCAGGGAGCTACAAGTCTGCTGTTGAGTGGAGATCATAGAATCACAGGACTGGAAGGGACCTCAAGAGGTTTTCTTGTTCAGTCCCTGCACTCATGGGAGGACTAAGTATTATGTAGACCATCCCTCACAGGTGCTTGTCCAACCTACTCTTAAAAATCTCCAGTGACAGAGATTCCACAACCTTCCTGGGCAATTTATTACAGTGTTTCACTACCCTGACAATTAGCAAGTTTTTCCTAATGTCCAACCTAAACCTCCCTTGCTGCAATTTAAGCCCATTGTTTCTTGTCCTATCCTTAGAGGTTAAGAAGAACAATTTCTCTCTCCCTCCTCCTTGTAACAGACTTTTATGTATTTGAAAACTGTTATCATGTCCCCTCTCAGTCTTCTCTTCTCCAGACTAAACAAATCCAATTTATTTAATCTATCCTCATAGGTCATGTTTTCTAGACCTTTAATCATTTTTGTTGCTCTTCTCTGGACTTCCTTCAATTTGTCCACATTTTTCCTGAAATGTGGCGCCCAGAACTGGACACAATACTCCAGTGAGACCTCCTCTCTAGCACACCCATGCAAGGGCAGGCATAATTTAGCCTTAAATTTTGATAAATTCAGAATAATTATTCAGCATAACAGAAACAAAAAAGGAAGAAAAAGTGATATTATTTACATACTATGGAATTGTACTACAGAACAGTGAATCAAAGCCTGCCCTACACAATGATGACCTTTTGTGAAAAAAAATAATAAATCTTGTCCCTCGACTGGTTGACCGCAGGATGACTATGAGTCGGCACTGTGACGTGGCCGTGGGTCTTGGGATGCATTAGGCGAGGTATATCTAGTAGGGATAAGGAGGTGCTGCTTCCGTTATACAAGGCACTGGTGAGACCTCATTTGGAGTACTGAGTGCAGTTCTGGTCTCACATGTTTAAAAGGGATGAACTCAAACTGGAATGAGTACAGAGAAGGGCCACTAGGATGATCAGAGGAATGGAAAACCTGTCGTATGAAAGGAGACTCGAGGAGCTCGGTTTGTTTACCCTAACCAAAAGAAGGCTGAGGGGGGATATGATTGCTCTCTTTAAATATATCAGAGGGATAAATACCAGGGAGGGAAAGGAATTATTTCAGCTCAGTACTAATGTGGACACGAGAACGAATGGATATAAACTGGCGGTGGGGAAGTTTAGGCTTGAAATTAGACGAAGGTTTCTAACCATCAGAGGGGTGAAATTTTGGAACAGCCTTCCGAGGGAAACAGTGGGGGCGAAAGACCTCTCTGGCTTTAAGATTAAGCTTGATACATTTATGGAGGGAATGGTTTGATGGGATAACGTGATTTTAGTCAATTAATCAACAGCGTGCCATCGCTGGTAAATATTATCAATGGTCAATGAGGGTCTGGCTGGAGAATCTTGCCTGCATGCTCGGGGTTCTACTGATCACCATATTTGGGGTCGGGAAGGAATTTTCCTCCAGGGTAGATTGGCAGAGGCCCTGGAGGTTTTTCGCCTTCCTCCGCAGCATGGGGCGGGGGTCGCTAGCTGGAGGATTCTCCGCGACTTGAAGTCCTTAAATCACAGGATTTGGGGACTTCAACAGCTGAGTCAAGGGTAATGGGGTGGGTCAGTTTTTGTGGCCTGCATCATGCGGGAGGTCAGACTAGATGATCATACTGGTCCCTTCTGACCTTAAAGTCTATGAGTCTATTCATTGCTTAGTATATGAAAAGGAAAACTGTTTAGCTGTTGCTTTATTTCTAATATGTACTGTTTTGTGAAATGGCTACTTTTCACTTTTGTGAGTGTTCATTAACTATGGCATTGATCCTGCAAACAATTACAGACATGTTTAACTTTAGGCATGTGAGTAGTCTTACTAAGATCATCTCAGCAATTCCCATTATTTCTAAATGGAGAAAACATTATTCTAGACCCAAGCTTTTTTTATATATTAATTATCGCTATTTATATTACAATAGCACCTGTGTTCCCCAATCAGGGACTGGAACCCCATTGGGCTAGGTACTACACACACCGAAAAGACTCTCTCTACCCCAATACACATTGTTTCATTAAATTAGTGCAACTTTTAAATCATTTTCTGAACCTATAAAACTACCCACACTGATAATACTTTAGCTTTTTCTGAATAAGGTTTATCTGAATAGGGTCTTACCTTGAGAACTGGACTTTGTTCTGTCATAATCATCACTGAGAAGCTTTCCTGAATGCCAGTGTCGAATTTCATCAAATTCTTTTTGTTTAACAAGGGAAGTAACAGCAGAGTCATCACTAACAACAAAAGACACAACATTGATAATGTATACTATTTATGATATCATTATTTTCAAAAATAAAGATTTTAAAATACATGTCACATCAGTAGGTTGTTGGCCTGATAGAACCTACATGGAATAATATAAAATTATGAAAATGCCATTGTAAATGTATAAAATATTTAGAGTCTGTAGGTAAAATCCCAGCCCTGGTGAAGTTAAGGAAAAATTCCCAATGACTTCAGTGGGGCCAGGATTTCACTCTGTAGTTCCAATTAAGCAAAGATATATAACCATCTGCTTACTTTAATCAACACCTGAATACTTACTTTAGAAAACATTTGGGGTGATGTCATATCCCTCTTATGTGTGAAATTCATCCCTGTGCCATAGTGCTACACAAATTGTTACATACCACCTAACTGGCTCTTTCCCATCCCAGGTGGTCTCAGGGTCTGTCTATATTTAGAAAATGTTCACCTTGTTGCTATCTCTGGTTTAAAAGAACTGATTTTTGTAGCAATGGGAGTCCAAGTATAGACATGATTTTGGCAGCTGACATGGTCTACAGTACCTTCTTGGGAGCAAGTCTAATTGACAAGCTAAAACTCCCAATGTGGTTCACACTGGCAATCCTATTTGGCACCCTTTGCACCCAGGTTGAATTCAGTGGGTGTCTTGGATGGTCAGAGAATGGAGGCTTGTGGTCCTGTTGTGTGTAACATTTTAATAATGTGGTTCTATTCTATATCAGTTGTTATATTGCACTCATCACTATAGTACCTTCTAGTAGTGTGTTAAGTGATGTGACTAACATTTGTCACTTGTGTTTTGTTTCCTCTCTCATATGGTCTCCACTGGGGGAAATTTGTGTGTGCAATGTAGTGATTTGTTTTGGAAAGGTTTGGACGGACATTGTTTATTGTTTGGAGAGTTTTGAGGGGGCTAATGTACAGACTGCTATGTGTTTATAGCAGAAAAGGCAGTTCAAAGAAATGCATCTTGTACTTGGAATGGAAGGTGGTGAGGTTTCTGATGGTCCTTAGTTCCTGTGGAAATTCATTCCATAGTTTCAGCTCAGTCCCTGAGAAAGCTCCATCTTCTGCACAGACAAGCTGTACCCTTATCGTAGAAAGTTCCAGTATGCCTCAAGAGTAGAATTGTTGATCATGGTCTTCATTCCAGAGATTTTGGGTATGTATTATAAATTGGTGGGTGGGAGGGTGTGGGTGTGTGAGAGAGAGACACATACATGAAACCCGCATGTATGTGTTTATGAGAGAACAGCATCCAAGAACATCCTGTAATATATAGAAATGCCACTACAGGCTACTCTGTTTTTCCAGTATGTTTGTTTGCTTTTACATTTTAATACATACTGTTTTTACTTCTTAACTTCCTACATTTTTTAATTAATATTTTGAAAATGTTGCCTGGGTTGTTTGATACCAAATTATGAAAACAAAAATAGTCATCACAATGAAAATTCCTAGAACATGACAAAACCACAATACCCAATGATTTAATCTTATATATATTCAGAAAAATAAAAAAAGTAAAACACACATACCTTTTTAAAAATGGTAGGCTACTTAAAATATCTCCAGCAAATTCATCCACCACCATAGATGTCATGGGTATCAGCCCTAGATTAGGAATATTCTTGGATTCTTTTAAATGTGGGGAAAAAAAGACAGTTCTTCAAAAGTCTGCTACAGTAACATATTTACAGCAACATCTTAGAATAATGTTCAAATGCAATTTCAGTAAAGCAAAATCACAACACCCTTCATTCAAGAGAAAGCAATACTAAAACAAGCCTCTACTGATAGCTCAGATTTAGTGAATAAAATATCCAGGCAGAGTTTTGATTCATTATTATTGCTCTGTGAAACTTGCTAACAGAAAGTTCTGTAATGCACAGAACTTATTCCTTCTAGCCAAAGTTTTCAAACCTAAGAATTAGGCTTTTAAATCCATACTTAGGCTCCCAATTAAAAGTGGCCTGGTTTGCAATGGGAGTTATAGATGCTCATCACCTTTGAAAATCAAGCCACTTTGTTCTGCTTAGCATCTTGGGCTACTTTTATGTTGGAGCCTAATTTTAGCCACTCAGGTTTGAAATTTTTGGCCTCTGTCATTTACATTCTTGCTTGACTGAGCACAGAGAGAAGCACTTATAAATGATCAGTAAAAATTATGAGACTTTATACTAGGAAAGGCAAAAGAAAAACTGAAACTTAACCAATAGAACAGTTCTCGTAATTTAACCTAATATAGCATTAAAGTAGGCTGTCCTATCCCCACATGTAGTAATTTATTTATGTTGCTTCTGTCTTATTTCTTGCAACACATGCAATGTAAATAATGGAACTATAGGTTGAATTAATTACCTGTTGTTTTCCAAATTAATTTCTCACCGTTGTTTCTTTCAATTCATATTTATTTTCCTTTCTTGCTAGGTCTTTTAATATTTGCCAAGATTCTTATCCTGACTTGTAGCTGCATATAATTGTGGTGGTATTATGATTTCCAAAGGTGAAAAAATGAATGAGAATGTGTGCGTTCCTCTCTGACCATTCTTTTCTGTACCCTTCTTATTACCGTTACTTAAAATAATAAATACTATGAACAGGACTATGTCCTTTAGCTATTATTCTGGGTAGAGCATGGCACACAATGTCACACAGACCTCCCTTGTAAATAAAAGGAATACAGCCATCCCACCGGTAGGGGTGGTGGCGGCCAGGAGCCCCCAGGCCCTTTTAAATCGCCCAGGTGGGCCGCAAGTCTCTTAGGCGTGTATGGGGTGGTGCTGGCGGCGGTGAGCCAAGTGAGCATGTGGAAACCCTGGCCGTGTCGGAAGAGCACACCCAGCAGCACAGCCGACAGCTCGCTGGGCACCAGCAGCGCAGCCAGCAACAGCTCACTGGGCACCAGTCAGTGCAGGCACAGCACTGCGCGAAAACTTCAGTCATCCCTTTCTAGGGGAACCATTGACTGTTCTGCCCTAGGGGCCAAAATTACTGTCAGCAGGCCTGAATGTGAGCGAGCTATCCCAAGGAAAAAACAGTGAAGATAAAGCGCATTAGTTTTATAGCAAGGTAAACTATAATAATAAAATCATGGAAATGGGCTGGGAAGAATCTCAAGAGATCAGGTGAGGTCAGCACTACACCTCCCACTTCTCTCACCTAGTTTACCTCACAGTAAAGCTAAAGTACCTTATCTTCACTGTGTTTTTACCTTGGCATGGCTCACATGAATTAGTTACCCTGAGGTAAGAAACGCGTTATTTTTAAGCAGTGAAGACAGGGCTTAGCTACAGTGATCCTCAGTGTATCTCCTAATTGCAAAATACCCAGAACTATCTCTCCAGCTTCTATTTCCTGACTGATGAAACTAGAGATAGGTACAAAACTAGTTGCAGATAAATTGACACATTTTACTACTTCTTCTGTTCATGAGGGGTTTGTAGTCATCCTGCAATTTTCTTGATTGCATAGGACTGAACAACACTTTGCAAGTTCATTAATTAGGGGCAGGTCATTGTGAATATCCAGAATGATTAGATTGGTTAGTTGATTTTGTTTGGATATGTGGGTCATATGATACTTTTTGTCCCTGTTGAGGGGCGGCTGCCCCACTCCAGTAAAGAGGGGTTAAAAGCAGCCCTGGAGAAGGTGGTGGTTGGGAAAAGGTAGGCTGATTGGGAAAGCAGCCAAGGCTGTGGACAGCTTAATCAGCGCCCAGCTGGCCCTTATAAGAGGGCTTTGGGCCAGAAGCTGTTAGTCTCTTTCTGGCTCTAAAGAGAGAAGGAGTAGGCTGCCTGGGAGCTGAGAAGGGTACCTGAGGTGGAGCAGTGCTGGGGAAGGGCAGAGAGAGCTGGGGAGCTCCAGCCTAGTAAAACCCCGGCTGCAAGCCTTGAAAAGGGCCTATGAAAAGGTATGGGGGCTGCAGAGGGGCAGCCCAGAGATAGGCAAAGGCAGCAGGTCCTAACCCCCTTGCCGATGATGAATGGTTTACAGTCTGCCCCAGTGAGTGGGGGCTAGATGATGACTGGCAATAGCCACTGAGGCAAGGTGGGGATAGAGGGTGGGAGGTTTCCCCACGGAGGGGAGACCCAGAGTGGGGGTACTGCTGAGGCAGAACCCCCAGGAAAAAAGGGCACTAGGGTCTGGGGGAGACATGGGAGCCAGTGGCAGGTGAGAAGAGCTAATTCCCAGGATGATCAGTAGGAGGTGCTGTGCCAGTGAGTCATCACCCCGCCACAGTCCCAATAACTGAATGGGCCTAGTTCTTAAAATGTTTCTTGTGTGACTATTTCTTTCCTAATTAAGAATTCAGTTTCTTTGAAATCACCATTTTCACAGACACGACTGTTAACATGACTGCCAGTTAACCAATTTGCTAGAACATTTGAGAGTTGAATTCAAAAAGGGCCTGAATAGTCAAAACAAATTCATTTAAAAATCCCAATCAATTTTTTTAAGTATTTGCCCAGCTGTATATGAAACCCTCCATACTTGTTGCCTCTGATGAAATGTAGGCAAGAGTTTAGTCAACTCAATAGCTCCTACTAAAGGAGGAATATTTTAAAAGATTGTTGTTTCTACTAAGCAGTAAGATTTCTTTGAAATATGTCAAAAGATTAAGCAGACTGTTCTGTTCATGGAGGAATCACATATTTTCTGCAGAATAGAGCCTTAATAAATACAATTTTAAAATCATGAGTTAAAATAATAATAGTGTAACTTTGAAGATTGTTACTATGGTACCTTCAGTTGGTGAAGCTCTCTTTTCAAGAAAAGATATAGAAGTTCTTCTCAGAGGCAAAGACTTTCCATCATCATCCTTTCCAGATAGTTTTGATATGATACTCCACAGATATTCATACTCTCTCTTAATTTTTTCCCCCATATCCAAGTTTAACCCTAAGATGGAATGTAAACTGGAAACTAATATTTTGCTAGAAAATATTTATTTTATAACTAGCTTTCTTGAATTTTTTGCACACTTCAGTATAAGAGTGGCAGAATTGAGGACCTTTGTAAATACAGTACAAGATACAACATCAAAGTAACAAAAGAGAAAACAGTTATGTCATTATAGAATAATAACAGTGGGTGAGATATCAACTTGAAATACACATTCACACAAGCCTTGCACTCCAAGCCTTGTGTTCAAGCATTTAGAAGTAAGCAGGGCTCCTTGCCCACTTATTCCTTCCTTGAACCAGGCAGGCAGGGAGTGGAAAAGGAGAGGGGAATGAGTGGAAGCATGACTACACCCATCACTCACTAGCTGAAGCAGTGTAGGATGCTGGGAATAGGGGTAAGGACAGTAGTTTACTGCTGATGTAGGCAATAGTAATCTTCTACCCCACCCACTCATCTACCTGAGGAATGAGGAAGAAGAAGGGGAGGAATTGTGATAATGGTGTCTCTGTATGTCATAATGCATCCCAGGGATGTTCCTACATAGGTCCAGCTTGCTCTGGTATATGCCTAATGTCAGAATCTAATATTAATTAATGTGACATGAACTACTGAGTGATTTATTGTTAGATTAAAATCTAGATTAGGTTTAAAAACTAATAAGTGAAGAGTGAAGAAACAAATATGAATGTAGTACCTTGCTCATTTTCTACTTCATAGTAATATGCAACATTCTTCCACAAAAGATCATCACTTAAATCAGGCAAATGAGTGAAATCCACTTTCCACAGCTTTTCAGTTGTCAGATGTTTCAGAAGAAAAAATTCGCAACCTTTATGCTAAAAGGAAAAAAAGATTAACTTCTGTGCAAGGTATCAATACTCAACACAAAAAAACCCTTTTTTTTCTCCTTAAGATTTTGGCTCCAGTATCAGATGCTGAACGCACCTTGAAGTTTTTTCTTAATTACCCAACTTGATTTTTTGGTGATCACAAAGGTCGGAATATTTGTTAAACAAATCCATGCACTTAGACAATTTTGGAGAAAAAGTGTAAAGCAGAGTGGTAGGAAAGAAGCACAGATTCAGAAAAGTTAAAGGGAATGGTGATAGGTCACCATTACACCTGACAGGAGAGTGCATTGTAAGCTCTAAATGGTAATATTATGAAAACTCCAGTGCCATTTTGAGAAGATAAGGCATTGATGAGACAGTAGTGAAACACTGGCCATAACATATTTAAGGGAATGATTCTGTCCCTTTATTCATGTTGAGTAGCACTTTACTCCCTGTCCCCTGACCGTCTCTGGAAACCCTGCCGCCCCATCCAACCCCCTCTCTCCTTCCTGACTAATCCCCCTGTTCTCCACCCTCTGATGGCCCCGACCCCTATCCACACCCCCACCCCCTGACCACCACCCTAATGTCCCCTGCTCTCTATCCAACCCCCCCACTCCCTGCCCCCTTACCACGCTGCCTGGAGCACTGGTGGCTGGCAGGGCTACCCAGAGCAGCAGGACAGGCAGCCATGCTGCCCGCATAGCACAGAGCACCAGGTCAGGCTGCAGCTCTGCAGCTGCGCTGCCCCAGGAGCTCACCGCCCAGAGCATTGCGCCAGCGGCGGGGTGAGCTGAGGCTATGGGGGAACAGCAGGGGAGGGGCTGGGGGTTGGCATCCCAGGGCAGGAGCTCAGGGGTTCGGCAGGTGTGTCCCGTGGGATGGATGAGGCCCACGGGCTGTAGTTTGCCCACCTCTGGTCTAGTATCTGATCATGCAAATGCTTAAACTTGTGTATAATTTACTCAGGCAAGGGGTTCCATTGCAATCAATGGGATTACTCATGAGATGAAAGTTATACACAGGTTTTGGTGTTTGCACGATTTAGTTGTTAGTACTTGTAAAGCACTTTGAGATATTTGGCTGGAAAGTGCTATCAGTGCACAAAACATTATTTATTTTTGCTATAAAGAGCCACGTAGCTTCACAAATATCTAAACACACAAGATAGTTAAGATGTATCATTCATTTCATTATTTTTCCTAGGTTTTTTATTTGAATTTTTAGACTTTTTAAAATGCTTACTTGGAACATTTTGGTAAATAATTTTTAGAAACTGTTAAAGGTTAAATGGTCTGACCTCATCTTCTATTTGAAAATGTAGGCTTGCAAAGAGATTGATTTAAATATTAAATATGCTCAGCCTTAGGACACAAAGGTGTCTAAATCTCAGGTTTAAATGACTAAGTCCCAGTTTTGGCTCCTGTGTGATCCACAAAATTCCCACCGAACCCTCTAGGTGCCTAAACTCACTTGGTGCCTAAGCTTTCAGAGTACAAGTTCCTTAGGTGCCTGTGTTCTTGCGTCTGGGCATGTGCACTGTGGCTAAATATTTCAACAATCCTTGGGCCAAAGAGCAAAATAATAACTCTGTAGTCCAGGGGCTTGGGCATTCACTTGGGAGGTGGGAGACTCTATGACGCTAAAGGCTTGTGTCCACTTACTGGGGGATTGATGTGGGGCGATTGATCCAGCGGGGGTCGATTTTGTGGGTCTAATCGACCGCTGATCACTCTCTCATCGACTCCAGTATGTCACCGGAATGAGACATGGGAGAATGGGAGTTTCTCCCGTTGACCCAGCGCGGTGTAGACACTGCAATAAGTCGATCTAAGGTATGTCGACTCAGCTACGTTATTCACATAGCTGGAGTTGCGTAACTTAGGTCAACTTAGCCCCATAGTGTAGACCTGCCCTCAAGTGTTACAACACCTAAGTTCCTTCATGGATCCCACCCCTTGTGTCTATTGTTAATAAATAAGAACTAAAAGTACAAACAATGAAAATGCACTGCCTACCATTTGTATAAATGTGAAAGTTTGTTTACTCCAATGGTAACTGATTGATCTAACCCGAGCTCGTTGTGAAAGAGGTAAATGGAAAAGAAAAACCACACTCAGGCAATACATCCTGATTAGGTCTTCAGCTTCTTCTGGTGTTATTTCCCTACTCTTCTCCTGTATAAATACAAACAAAAAGTATCATGCCTACATGCAACCTATTTTGCAATTCATATTTTGAAAGGAGCTTCAATCTAATCTTCCATTTTGCATCTGCTGTTTTGCAGACATAACTACAGACATATAGATCTTTTAGACCAGGGGTGGGGAACCTTTTTTCTATCAGGGGCCACTGACCCACGGAAAAAATCAGTTGCAGGCCACACACAGCCCCCCAGGGGGGTGTGGAGGCTCGGCACTTCCCCCCACAGCAGCGTGGCTCCAGCCCAATGGGGATGGGGGTGCGCAGAGGCTCATGGCTTCCCCTAGGCTCCAGGGTGGGGCTAGAAATGAGGGGTTCAGGGTGTGGGAGGGGGCTCCAGGCTGGGGCAGGGGATTGAGGTGCAGGTGAGGGTGTGGATTCTGGGAGGGAGTTAGAGTGTGGGAGGGGGTTCCTACCTGGGCAGAGGAGTTGGGGTGCGAGCTCCGATCGGGCAGCGCTTACCTCAGGTAGCTCCGGTCGGTGACGCAGTGGAGCTTAGGCAGGCTTCCTTCCTGTCAGGGCTCTGTGCTCCCAGAAGCGTCCGCCATGTCCAGCCCCTAGGTGGAGGGGCCTGGGGGCTATGCGTGCTGCCCACGCCTGCAGGCACTGCCCCCACAGCACCCATTGACCGTGATTCCTGACCAATGAGAACTGCGGAGCCAGTGCTGGGGGGTGGGCGGGGCTTCCCTGATTGCCCCTGCTGCTAGGGGCTGCAGGCACATGCCAGTCCCTTCCAGGAGCTGCATGCAGCCAACCAGACTTCTGGCAATCTGGCAAGCCAGTGCTCACAGCTCCAGCCCCCTGGGCAAGGTGGGGGCACCAAGGCTCAGGGCTTCCGAGCCATGGCACGAAGACTTGCTGCGGGCCGGGTGAAATGAAGCAGTGGAATGGATCTGGCCCATTGGCTGTAGGTTCCCCACCTGTTTTAGACTATCTGATTTGTGAATGCACTCAATCTGACTTCATCTATTGGCATGATCACACTTATTAATGAGATCAGTTCCATCCACAATTATTTTGCATCTACAACATTGTCTCAAATTATTTGTGCCTCAAAAACTGTGAGTGCAAAATGCAAGGCCAAAGCTATAGCTCTGGTCAATACTTGTTAAAGCCAGAGGTATAAAAGACCATATTATATGTAAGTAAAGGTTTGTCTACACATAACATACCCAACACAAGCAAGGACATGAAAAATTAAGAAATCTAACTCTACATCTCTACCAGGAGATACTGACTTCACCAGTAGCACAACCAGCATACATCGTAAATTGCACATTGCTACCTTAACTCTGCTTCTATGAGGATGCCAGACTTCAAGCACCTCTTACCCCAGATGTATACATTGGGGCACAGTTAAGGTTGCCATGACTGGTCTGTGATGTATAGTGCTCAGGGTAGCAATACTATACGGTTACCATTCATCCGGATTCCCCCGGACATGTCCAGCTTTTTAAGCTAAAAATAGCGTCCGGGGGGAATTTGTAAATGTCCGGAGTTCCCCCCCATGCAGAGCACGCGGGGCTAACAGGGCAGCTGGCCGGGTGGTGCCACTTACATGGGGCTCCGACACTCAGCCAGAGAGAGCACGTCCTCCTCCTCCCCCCCTGCAGCAGAAATCACTCCCTCCCTCCCTCCCTCCCTGCATTGCAGATCGGCTCTGGCAGTCTGGAGCTCCTCCCCCACTGCTGCCCAGCGTCCGACGAGCGGCTCATGCAGTTCCTGAGCAAGTTCACCGAGACATTAGGCGAAGAAAGGCCAACAACAAGGGGGCCAGGGGGTCGGAGAAGGGGCAGGGAGGTTCTGGAGGGGACAGTCAAGAGATGGGGGGTCGGGAGTTTGGGGGGGGCTTTCTGGGGGTGTGGGTAAGGTTTTGGGCAGTCAGGGTACTGGTAGGGGGTAGGGTCCTGGGGGGCATTTTGGGGGGGGTCTTAGGAGGGGGCAGTTAGGGGACAAGAAACAGGGAGGCTTATGTAGGGGGTGGGGTTCTGGAGGGCAGTTAGGAGCAGGGGTCCCAGGAGGGGGCAGTCAGGGGACAAGCAGCGGGGGGGGGGTTGGGGGTTCTGAGGAGGGGAGTGGGAGGGGCAGGGGTGGGACTAGGGCAGGATGGGGCAGGGCTAGGGCAGGAGAGGGGCGGGACTCCTCCCGTCCTCTTTTTTGCTTGCTGGATTATGGTAACCCTACAACTCAGAGAATTTTTCACTTGACCACAGCTCAAAGAGCCAGGATGTTCAAAAATCAAGACCCCCTCAAAATCATGAGCTTGGCAGAAATTTTTTCAAAATTTTAGATATGAGTAAATATTAGGTTCTTCTAATTTGCTTTCTAGTTTTGGAGCCTTCAGGCTGCACTTTAGTCTCATTTTTAAATCTTTCTCTGCAACCATGAGGGCTAGAAATTCACTTTGCTTTGAAAGAAAGCTGAGATACTCTCATAATCACTTGTCTTCAAAAGCTGGTTCTTTAAGTGAAACATCAGATATAGTAAGAGTCATGATAAAATTTGACAACACTGGGGTTATTAAATGCCCTGACTCATTCCATTTAAACTTTAAAAAGGCATATATAATGGCACAGAGCTCCACATCGTGTGTAGAATAAAACATTCTAGTCTGTATTTGAAATACTGTAGCTCCAGAGATATTTATTTCTATGTATGTCAATTGCTGCTTTCCTGGAAATTATCTGTGTTCTACTAACAGGCTTTTATGTAAAAATATTTTGTAATAATAGTTTATAGGAGTAGATGGATAACACACCGAACATATGCCATAGGGAAAATGCATACCTTTAAAATATCACACCTGTCAAGGTGAGGGAATGAAAAGAAAAAAGCAAGAGTTTGTGCTAAATGAAAATCCTACCTGTTTTCGAATGGTAGCCTGGTGTTTCTTTTGTAACCTACTGTACATTCTCAGCCCCAGTGCACATGAGACAATGCAGACAATGTGTCGAACATCAGATATTTCTGGCCACACATGCTTGAACTGGGATAATGTCTCACAAACCTGATATCATGAAATATATAATTAAATATATGAGGAGGATTTTAAAGGAAGAGTTTTCTCTTTTTAAAAATGTAATAGGCAAAGAAGCCAACAGGGACCAAAATCACATGAATGAAATATTTAGTCACAGGCCTAGGGAAATAAGAATGATGCCTCCCTGTAGAGGTGAAGGATGATTTGCCAACACTTTGCAGTATTGAGATCTACATTATACATATTATACATCACATGGCAGGAGAGAGGTTAGAGGAGTGTAATAAATAAACAAGGGAAGAAGGAGAAGAAATCTTGGAAATGCATTTTTCTTTTTCTTTGAATTGTTGTCTAATTATCCTGCTCAGGAGCAAGAATAAGGAGTTGCAAATGGAAGAGGGATTTGGATTTGGTCTTAGCCAAAACAAGGGAATTTAAAGGAAGAGAGGAAGAGGGAAAGCATTTGGCATACATAAATGAGGGAGACTTCTATGTGTCGGGAAGTCCAGATTTAATCATATAATTTTAAGGCCTGACCTCTAGAAGTGCTGTGCCCTGGCAAATTTATTGAATCGTAATCACTAATCAGATGCACATATTACCCATCCCGAGCCGAATGCCATTGAAGTCAATGGAAGTCATTCCACTGACTTAAATAGTCTTTGAATCAGGCACTAATCCTGCAGACACTTATCCATGTGCTTAACTTTGAGCAAAGTTTTTAACATACATAAGTATTTAAAAGATCGGGACATATATTTGTAGTCTATCCTCCAGATAAAAAGGGACTCAAATATACTCATTAGCAATAATATATCATTCAGGAAGTGTACATGTATGCTAAATAAGATACATGTAGTATTTAAGAATAAACAAATGATATGCCAGTCACCATAAAAGGGAATTTTTAGTAAAAAAGTAATACAGCAATACTATATATTACAGTTTTAGAGTAGGGCAGATTGAAGGTATAAAATACATTTAATTTTGAAGCTGATAGGGGGATCTACTTAGATCTTTCCTGAACATAACTGTGTGCATTTTTATACTTTCCAGTTTATATTTTTAATGTGGAACCCTCACAATGGATTTTCAGCTTTCAATTTTTTACCTTTTTTTTCAAATTACAACATTCCTAAGACATTTCCAAAATGATATATGTTCAATATGAACTAAAACTAATGTAGGATTTTGGTAGAAATTCTTTCAAGTTTTTGACTGAAGTAACAAAATGAAGTACCTCTTTTTCCATGTCCTTCACACTTGAATGTCCAGAGAGAGAAAGTAATGTTGCTGTACTGGATTCCTGCAAGTCTTTAACCAGTGTTTGGAAAACACACTGAATCTCTTTTCGGTGCTTAAAAAATATATAGTTTATTTTTTATATCAAGCTTTTTATCTTCTAAATTCAGCCATTTTATTTTTAAATGTGCATGCTATTAGAATATTATGACTTTTTTAGGTCATTCAAAAAGGCTAAAATGGAAAATACACACGTTAATACCAATTTGGAGTACTGATACAGTTCCTCCAAAAAAAAAATGTTATAATGGGTACATATTATAGAACTCAATATTCAAAGTAGAGAATATTGTGACAAATTTCACCTTTTTCTGTTAATGTATTTTCTGTGAAGTGTGATTTTCTTGAGTATATTTGTTCAAAATTATGTGAGGAGTAATTTATGCTAATATTTTTTGGCCTGTAGCTCATGAGTGAGCAGTTTATTGTGAAGAAAGCACAATCCTTGCCCCGCTGGCTCACAATCTAAACACAAAGAGCAGGCAAGGGGAAACAGCACCACAAATTTAGCTAACAAATATACACAAATTTCCAAACTACTCCTCAGGTATGGTATTGTCTATCGGCAAGTTTTGTACAGGCATTACAACCAATTGGTCTTTCAGAGGGGCTTAAATGTGGAGAGGATAGAGCTCAAAAAGGGCTTTGCATACATTAAATAAAGGCAGCTTTCTGTACTGAATGTAGAGGTTCTGCCCCAGCCTACAACTCCTCACTTGTTAACTGCCACTCTACCAGTCAGCTTCTGTGCTTTGCCTTTTCCATTTCTCTAGATTCCTCCTACAGCCCACCACTTGCCTCTCACACATTGTCTCCTTTTCCATGCCTTCCCCCACAGTACGCCCTACTCCAAGAAAATCCTCATTGAACCTATATGCAATACAGCTTCTTCAATACCTCCTCAAAACTTGCCTTCCCACACAATCCTACAAACTACAAAGTATAAAATAAATAAATAAATAAATAAAATAATAATAGTAAATAGTAATAAATATTAATGCAAAACCAGAAAAAATAACTTGGAAGTCACATGACACATCCCATACCATTTTAGCTATGCCGTAATCTACTCATGCACTCATTTCTCCTTGTCTGATATTTATTTAATGCCATGTTCTGTGTGCATACTCAACTTAGTCCCTGTCCCAGAGAGTTTACAGTCTATCTCTAAGTCAATTTTTCATTACACTACTGTAAGTTTTCAAATATAGACAAGGCTTTAGCTCTCAAAGTCATTTTTGGGCAAGATCTACTACACTGCCTAAATATTAAATTTCTCTATTAAATATCAGTAATGATTTAATATGTTGTTTACCTGGGAGAAAAAGCCCTTGTGCTTGTACATGCCATGGATGTGATATCCATAAACTCTGATAAAATCTGATTCTTGTCCAGAAGTAAGGACAATATTGATTCTTTTTGACAAGGCATGAATGATAAATAAATTGAGAAAGCTTGTCTGTAGTTTAGTCAGTCCATCATCAGAGATTATTATAAAATATGGGTAGCTTTCTTGCAGGAAAGATTGCCACTTCTCTTCTAAAAAGTTGGAAAATTCAGTGTGAATGACAGCATCAGTATTGTGCTGAAGATGGAGAATCAGTGCAGTACGTAAGGACAAGAGAGTCGGATGCCTGAAATATACATGCTCTGCATCCTGTAAAAAATAAAGTAAAATTCTATCATATTTTTATACAGATTAACAGTTTCAATTAGCTGCAACGAGTATAAACATGTTAATTCTTAGTAATGACATATTTTGTATATATGTATCCATAGTATCTGCTTTGGAGCTATTACTTTGAATTAACAGGACATGAAAATAACACTTTACATTATGTAATTTTAATAACTTCCAAATAAGCCAATAATTTAAATCGGGGGCCCAGTCCTGCTAACCGTTAGCCACACGAATAGTCTTATTGGATCAATCATGCTCTCGCTTACATTGGTGTAAATCCATAGAATCTCCATTGACTTCAGCACAGCTATGGAGTTACTCTGGATTTACACCAGTGCCATTGAGAGCTGTATATGTTCAAGGTTACTTGTGTGCATAAGCATTGGCAGGATCAGTTTCTAAACAGAAAACATAAGGAGACATTAAAAGATTCTGCTGACAGAAAGAGTGGAAGCAAAAGCTTGTGGGCCAGTTTCTTGGCTGTGCCTAGTGAGCAACTGGTACAGCTGGGGATTTATGTGTGAGTGGTTTGGGCCAGTTCCTCAGGCTGGGACTACACATACCAAGGTGGTTCTAGGGATCACTGGAGTGCATGGACTGCTTGGTCACACACCCTTTCCACTGGGAACATGCCCTGCACCATGGATCAAGTGTAGATCCAAAACAGGAGCCACTGGAACAGTAGTTTTCAACCAGGAGTATACAGAGGTCTTCCGGGTGGTATATCAACTCACCTAGATATTTGCCTAGTTTTACAACAAGCTACATAAAAAGAACTAGCAAAGTCAGTACAAACTACAATTTCATACAAACAGTGACTAGTTTATACTGCTCTCTATACTATACATTGAAATGTAACTACAATATTTATATTCCAATTGATTTATTTTATAATTATATGGTAGAAAAGAGAAAGTAAGCAATTTTTCAGTAATAGTGTGCTGTGACATTTTTGTATTTTTGTCTGATTTTGTAAGCAAGTACTTTTTAAGTGAGGTGACACTTGGGGATACGCAAGACAAATCAGACTCCTGAAAGGGGTACAGTAGTCTCGAACAGTTGAGAGCCTCTGCACTAGAGCAACCCCATGCCTGGGAGATCCTCCACCAGGCCCAGCTCCAGGCACCAGCCAACCAAGCACATGCTTGGGGCGGCACCTTGGGGCAGGGCAGCGCTCGATTTTTTATTTATTTATTTTGTTTTTTGATTCGGCAAGGCGCTTGGATGGGGGGGCGGGGCTTCGGACGGCGTGGTGCTCAGGGGGGCGGGGCCTTGTGGAGGCGGGGGCTGGCGCGTGCGGTGCTCTGAGGGGGGTGGAGGCTTCAGGCGGTGCAGCTCTTGGAGGGGGCGGGGCTTCAGGTGGCGTGGTGTTGGGGGGGCGGGGATTTCGGCGGTGCTCGTGGGGGGGGTACAGTGGGGCGGCAGAAAAGTTAGAGCCAGCCCTGTCCTCCACCAACCTGAATTATAGAGCTTAAATCTGCTTTGCTCCAGGGAGAGTGGTGGAAACCAGACTTCTCAGATTCAAGAATTGGATCCTCTGCATCTTATTCACATTACCAGAATACCAATATATAGGTAGAGACTCAAAGTATTCCCAAAATGTACATAAATTAGAGTTAGACACACTGTAGTTAAAAACCTAGAAATTGCCAAGCTGGATCAGACCAGTGGCCATTCTAGCTCAGTATCTTATCTTGGATGATGTCCAGTAGTAGATGCTTCACTACTTTATTCCTCACTTGATGGGTCTCTTATCACTGTCCTTATCCCCTTTTTAATTTACTTTAAAATTGTGCTTGCTCTATAATATAACCTGATGTACAATATTTAAGTAAAATTAGAATAGTCAATGCTTTTATTTTCTCTATACAGATGCAAGAAAAAGAGGACATGAATTTCAACTTTTATCCATTTCCATATTGATATTGACTAAAGAAATTAATTACAAATTCACAGTTGGAAGAGTATCTGAGCTACACTCTACAGTTTCTTTTTACCTTAATCTAATTTCATACTATTATACACACAATATTTTATCAGAGTTGGGGGGGGGGAATTACTAGGGCCTATGTGAGCAAGTCAACATATATCTAAGCTTTAATTTTACAGTAATTTTTTCTGACTTCATAGTCAAATTTGAAAGATATTAGGCTATGTAAAAGAAAGAAGTGAATTTAAAATGTCATTAATTTACCATTTAAATGTCTTGATAGAGAAAGAAAAATGTTTTGTTAGCAAATCTATACAGCGAAAGCATTACTGACACCCTCAAACTACTGAGATCCCAAATATCACCAAGGTTAACATAAAAATGGCCATACTGGGTCAGACCAAAGATCCATCTAGTCCAGCATCTTGTCTTCTGACAGTGGCCAATGCCAGGTGCCCCAGGGGGAATGAACAGAACAGGTAATCCATCCCCTGTCACCCATTCCCAGCTTATGGCAAACAGAGGCTAGGGACACCATCCCTGCCCATCCTGACTAATAGCAATTGATGGAGCTATCCTCCATGAACTTATATAGTTCTTTTTTGTTATAATCTTGGCCTTCCAAACATCCTCTGGCAAGGAGTTCCACAGGTTGACTGTGTGTTGTGTGAAAAAATACTTCCTTTTGTTCGTTTTAAACCTGCTGCCTATTCATTTCATTTGGTGACCTCTAGTTCTTGTGTTATGAGAATGAGTAAATAACATTTCCTTATTTACTTTCTCCACCAGTCATGATTTTATAGACCTCTATCATATCCCCCCTTAGTCATCTCTTTTCCCAGTCTTATTAATCACTCCTCATACAGAAACTGCCCCATACCCCTAATTATTTTTGTTGCCCTTTGCTGTATCTTTTCCAATTCCAATATATCTTGTTTGAACGGGGTGACCACGTCTGCATGCAGTATTCAAGATGTGGGCATACCATGAATTTATATAGAGGTAATATAATATTTTCTGTCTTATTATCATCCCTTTCTTAATGATTCCCAACATTCAGTTCGCTTTTTTGACTGCCACTGCAGATTGAGTGGATGTTTTCAGAGAACTATCCACAATAATTCCAAGATTTCTTTCTTGAGCGGTAACAGCTAATTTAGACCCCATCCGTTTATATGTAGAATTGGGATTGGAAAACATAATGTGCTTTACTTTACATTTATCAACATTTAATTTCATCTGCCATTTTGTTGCCCCGTCACCCAGGTTTGTGAGATCCTTTTGTAGCTCTGCTTGGGACTTAATTAGCTTGAGTAGTTTTGTATCATCTGCAAATTTTGCCACTTCACTGTTTACCCATTTTTCCAGTTCATTTATGAACATGATTTGTCCCAGTACAGATCTGTGGGGGACACCACTATTTACCTCTCTCCATACTGAAAACTGACCATTTATTCCTACCATTTGTTTTCTATCTTTTAACCAGTTACCAGTCCATGAGAGGACCTTTCCTCTTATCCCATGACAGCTTACTTTGCTTAAGAGCCTTTGGTGAGGAATACTGTCAAAGGCTTTCTGAAAATCTAAGTACACTATATCCACTGGATCCCCCTTGTCCACATGCTTGTTGACTCCCTCAAGTTTCCAATTAGTTTCCAATTTGTCTTAATCTCACAATGTTATTTTATTTTATTTTATTTTTTTTGTTGCCATGGGCTAGAAATAGTATGTGGCTCTCAAAAAATGCTGAAGCAAAAACAAAATTAACACAAGGAACAGAAATGAACAGTAATCCTTGCGCAGTACTACATTCCATAGGTATGTTCCATTTCAACCCATGGATAACACACAAAACTAAAATTAACCTAAAACAACTCTTTTCTGAAAGCAGTAGGAAAGAAAAAACAATATTGTGTTACCTAGTGCCAAAAAAAAAAAAAAATCAGCCACATATATTAATCAAACACCAGAGAGAATACTTGCAGGCCCAAATTCAGAACTCAATCTGTCCACAGGTGCTTGCCCATAAAGATGCAACTGACTGAGGACCATGAGATGCAACTAAAGATCCTCCTAAGCCAGATATATAACATGAACATTTAGTAGCGGGGCTTGGGTATTAGTCTATTTATTTTATCACATACTCCTGTGAACATCTAGGAATTCCCGGCTGGGAATACAGATGCATTTGTTATGAGTAATTTGCATGCGTACACTCTCAGGCTCACAATAAAACAAAAAATCAGGATGGAAACAAGTCTTTTCAAAGTTTTTCATCAAAGTGAGAACCCCCAAACTTCCAAAATAGCTGGTGGTTAGGGTGCCTCACCTGGATGTGGGAGACCCAGGTTCAAGTCTCTCATCTAAATCAGGCAGAGCAGGGAGTTGAACCTAGGCCTCCCAAATCCTAGATGAGTACCCCAGCCATTTGGCTATTCTGGGCTAAGCACACAAAGGCTCTTCATCCTGGAACTGAGAAAGCTGGCCTGACAAAATTCTCATCAAATCTAGTATATTCAGGCAAAAAGTTTCAGTTTTGATGAAGTGGCATTTTCTGATAAAAAACTGTTTCCTTGAAAACTTTGCAACAAGCTCTAAAAACTACTTTTGCATGGCTAATTGTGCACCTTTTGGAGGAGAAATTGGCTAAAGGTCTGAATTTGGCCTTTATTGTCTTATTGTTTAAAGACTACCTAATATATTATGAATGAACACTTTTCTCTAGTGAAGAAATATAGTGCAAGAATTCAACCATTCATTGCAAAAATCATGTATTTGTTACCTTGAAGAAAACAATGACGTATTTTGCTCCTTTGTTTGATAAATCCAGTAGAAAGCGTTCTACCAGGTAAAAGAAGTGCAGGTTCTGTCCCGGCAGTAATGTCTGTTCACTTATGCAAGTGATGAACAATGAATCTCCATCAATCAGAAAAAACTCAGACTCAACGTAATCATTGAGTAAGCTGACATACCTGAAACAAAGAATGCATATGGAAACAAACAGTACAATTTATCATCAATGTGGAAACAATACAATGTACTTGAGGAAATGTAAAAAGTAGCAGTTTTAAAAAAAATCTTAAACACAATTTTCCAGTTCTGTATGAGAAAAATAAGATCAGTAACTCGGTAAAAAACATTGTCACCATGTTGTCTCCTATTATATTTACAACAAAATTCCTATCGTCTGCTATAAGGAATGTTTGTATGTTATGAATTTTTTACACACCTTGTAAAAAACAGAAAAGGGCATCGTCAGCCCTAGAAATTTTCCAGGCGGTCATCAACTGAGTGACTCACATAAAACTAAATAGATAAAGAGTGTAGGGTGTAACTTAGAAAACTGAACAACAGAGCCATTTACACATAGCCAATATTTGCTGAAAAAAAGCACTGTGTCATTCCAAACACATACTTGAAAGCAAAACTTCCTATTTTCATATGCAAATATAGGATCAAAATATACAGTTTAAATATCTGCTTCTGAAAACTGGGCTTCCAAAGTACAGTTACAAACCACGTCACCAAGATAAAAATTTTATCTTTATAGGGACCCTTTTTGAAGTGTCTAGCAAAACAGTTGATATATTTTTTTGTACAATACCAAAACAGTTGGTTTCATCTCTGCTAACTAATGAATCTACCTATTTAAGCTATTTGGATCATATCATATTCTAGGACCACAGGTCACTGGTTTACTTACAGTGGTCCATTCTACTCAAGGGCTGTAGTCCCTAGCTGCTTTACAAGTACTACCCTTAGTAGAATGCATTGCAGCAAAGCAGGTTTGAGATTACAAATGAATGGATAATGTTGGCAAAGTCTACACCAGAAGAATGGTTGCGGCCTTTGAGCCAGACTTGGATAAAAGGCATTATGTGCCACTGCTGTCAGCTGGGAAGGGAGTATATTAATAAAGCCCTGCCCTGATTCCATATTCAAGGAACTTGCCAGATTGGTTTACCTCTGGCTGATTTTGATTTTTTTCTATTTTTCACTCAGCAAGCAGGTTGCTTCATATGACTGCGAACAAAAGCTGACTGAGGACCAGAAGTTCTATTTTGTATGAAATTCTGTGATTTCAAAATTTGTTTTCATTCCAAATCATAATGATTTTTTTCCAGATGTCCTTTTAAATACAAATTTAAAAAAAATCATTTTGGGTCAATCAAAACATTTCATTTTGATTTTGACTTTCATTTTATTTTCATATATTTTCATTTACTATTTGTATTCTGTAATTTTATTTTTGTTACTTTATATATTGTATATTTAAGATTTTTTTCTAAACAAAATATTGTTGAAATTGACATGTTCCCACAGAATGTTTCAATTTCAATGACTCCACATTTTCTGATGGAAAAACATTCAGTTTGAAAATTACCATCCAGCTCTACTTGGAATCATAGTATAGTTATTTGTTCGTATAATCTGAGGGAAAGTGGTATCTAGGATGTTCGTAGATCAGAGATGGAAAAGCTAGGTGCAACCCTTGAATGCAGCCCTTGAACACTTTTCAATATGGTCCTCAGGTATGCAAATTTTGGGTGCCACTGTCTAAATGTAGCTGTGTGGACTGTAGATAATCTGTTAAGTAGCACCGCCATATTCTGAGTCTTACTGAAATTCTTCTCTTGATTAACAATTTCTCTTTGCATTTTTTTCATCTCAAGTAATTGCCACCATACTTACTCAGCTTTTGGTATGTCGTTCAAAATTAAGTCAGATATTTTCTCCAGAAGTCCTATGTGTTTGTTTAGTTCTAAAAAGTTAATAAAACATTTTTCTTAGCAATCAGTCACAAGAGTTATATGACCAAAGAGTCAGCCTATATCTAATCACTTTCTCATTCTATCGTATTACATGTGAAAAAGCTGTTAAAAGAGCATTATGATTGCAAATCAAGCACTCAGAAGTTAGGAAATGCAAAAATTAAGGTTTTTCATGGGAAAAAATAGCATGTAATCATGTAAGTAAAGACTGTATCATAATGCATATGCACCAGGAGAGGCAACCTTAATTCTGGCATTTCCTATATCTTCTGTGCTCAATTTTGCAACCTTAATGTTCTTTTAAATATAATTTCCTAAGTTTAAAAAAAACCGGACAAAACAGGAAGTCCATCATATGGAAACAAATTGATGGGTCATATGTCACCAGCAACGCTGGGACCTTTAAGTACACAACACAAACCTCTACCACTTGAGTTAATCCAGTAACTGAGCAGTATTAGGCTATTACCTTCTATGTAGACCAGACCAGACACTAAATGGGAATGAGGCACACACTTTGCTAGTGGATTTCACAGCTATTTGCTGAGAGCAGAGGAATGTAGCAACTCAAGAATCTTGGGTTCCATACAGATTCTGGTAGGGAGAGTGCTCTAGTGGGCACAGACAGGGCTGACGAGAGGGGGGAAGCCAGTACAAATTACCAGGGCCCGGCGGTCCGGAAGGGGGCCCGGGGCCCAGCTTCCCCAGCTTCTCCTGCTTCCCTCGTCGGCCCTGTTTAGCCCGTCCGCCCTTGCTGGGGGGCCTGAAAAAAATTGTTCACCAGGGCCTGAACCTGCTCTTGGCAGCCCTGGGCACAGACCCTTCTTTCCTTATATACCCTTTCTGTCCCTGCACATATGCCCCTAATATATACACCCCACAGTCTGTCTCTGCCTCTGTTCCCTTCCCTACAATCTGTCTCTGCCCTATTTCCCCACAGCTAGTTTCTGCTCCTCCCCTCTCCTTGCAGCTTATCTTCACACATGCGCGCACACATACCAGCTTATAAAACAAGGTATTCTAAGAATTTATTAACATGTAAAAAAAACCCATCTTCTTCCTAATTTCATTCTCTGAATAGTTGAACTGTTTTTAGTGAAACTTCCAAAAAAAGAGTTCAGTTTGAAGTAGGCACCCAGTATAGAAAATTTCAGTCTGAACAATTGAAGCTAGATCCTCCAGTGGCAAGAAGGGGCCATAAAGCTGCATTAATACGGTATCTGGAGATACATCTATTGTGGATGTGGTATGACATAAAGCCAGCATAGGGGGCATGTTGGGAATGTGCCAACAGCAAGATCAGGCATGGCCAGAGAGCATTGTGATAAATGATCCTTAGCCAGACATGAGGCTAATATAATTTACATCATGAATGGAAACAGATTTAGGGATTGGAGAAGTACAATGATGGCATACAGGTTGGCCAGACCCAAGAATCATAGTGTGTTTGTAAAGATTTTATATTTGAGTTAGCACCATTCATCTGAAAGATCCCCTAAGCTCTTTATTATTCCCTAACCCGAAATTGAAGTGTTTGATTAAAATAATCATTTTTGAATCTTAGCTTTGTGTTCTACACATCATATTAGTGTCAAATGAGTGACATAATTTATCTATCCCATCATAATTTAAACCACCAAGTAGTGTCAGAGAATGTAAGTTGGTTTCCATTCTGCTTCAATAATGGCATAATTATTAGAAGAAAACTTTGTGGTAAATTTCCAAAGAAATGGGAGAGGATTTAGTACTCCCCTGCTTCAAACTGTATCCCATCACATTTAAATATTCTCTTGTTTAAAGTTTGTCTCTACTAAAAACAAATATGGAAACTTGTAAAATAAACATACTTCTGAACTTTGGTCTAATGTTGAAAAACAGCTCAGGGTCATGCAGTTTAGTCTAAGTCTTGAATAACCACAGAACTGCAAGATGAGTATTAATCAGTGAAAATGATGAAATCTTCAATGAAGCCTCCTGTCAAAACCATCTAAGCTAGCGATATGATTATGAACAAAAATGAATGTATCTTCTCACCTGGATTTCTGAAATCATAGTTGTCTTGTCTGCTATAATCACTGACCCTTGATACCTGCTGTATCTCCTTTTCCCAACAAAATACATTTGAAAAGTCAGTGCAGCCACTTTTATTTTCTACTTGATCTTCAAAAGACACAGATTTTTTTTCAAGGTTTTGGGCTGTGAGATCTCCACCATCATCATCACTGCCATCTTTAACAGTTCCTCCAGAAGCCATGATGGCTTTATTCTGACTCTTGACACTTCCAGTCTTCAACTTACATATGCTTATTAGATGTACTATTAGTCTTCAAAATGCCTTTTAAGAAACATACATTTCTCTGTAAAGGGAAAGATTATGTGCCTTATTAACTAGCTCAATGTCTATAGTATCATTGAAAATTTTGGAAGAAGAAAGCTAGTAAAATGCCAGGAGCCCAAGCCAATAATATTTACTAATTTACTTCATATATTAAACAAAAGAAAATAATATATTAGACTTATGACAAAGGAAGGAATGTATACATTATAAAAACCTAGATAATTAAACAGAAAGAATTAGTTTTTAGATATCGAGTCTGTTATTGCAGACTTGTGCTCAATAACTACACAGATCCACTAAAAAAAGACAACATATAATTCCCATCAAATCCTCATACTACTTACCTTAGTGCTGTTTTGAGAGATATAACTGCTTCTCTACTATGTTTTTGTTTACTAATTACTCCTGCAGGAATTCTGCATCACTGCGCATGCACAGAATTTATCCCCCCCGAAGATGACTTTCTGACAGGAAAGCAATGGGAAGCGACCCTCCCCAGCAGTATGTTTTCGGTTCCCAGGGCAGCTGGCAGAGAGGTAAATCACTATGGAGCAGGAGGTAGGATTGGGGAAGACCCAACTGGTGGCTCCTACCCTTGCACGGGGGTCAGCTGCTAGTCCCCAGCTGGGCTGGGGAGGACAGGACTTCCTTTTCCCCTGCACGGCATCCAGGGCCAGGTCAGACCCATCCCCCGATTTCTCCCCCAGCTGCAGAAAGCTCTGCAAACGCCCCCCCTCCCCTGCTTCCTGCACTTATCGCTCCTCAGCTGCAGGGGGAGGGATTCTTGTACAGGGAGATGCTCCCCCAACTGTCGTGCATCCAGACCCCCTCATACCCAGACCCTCCTGCCAAGCTCCCCCGCACTCGAATCCTCCCTCCCTCCCCCAATAAGCCCCAATCCCCCTGCACATGGACCACCCTGATGAACCACCCACATCTGGATCCCCACCCCACTGAACCCCACTCCCCCAGCATCTGGACCCCCCCCCCCACCCCCCCCCCCCCCCCCCCCCCACTGAGCCCCCCACACCCAAACACCTTCACCAGGACCCCCCTGGAGAGTCCAATTACTGTTGTACCCAGAACCCCCCAACAAGCCTCTGTGCATCCAGATCTCACCCCACACCCGGATCCCACACTGAGCCGCCCGCACCCAGATTGCCCCACTCAGAACCCTCTCAAGCCACACCTAAATCCCCAAACACTAAGCCCCTCCACACTTGGATCCTACTTTGCTGAGCCTGCCTGCCCACACCTGGTGCACCTGGCACAGAGGGGCAGGACCAGTCCTTGCGTTGTGTCAGGGTTGGGTGCAGCCTCACCGCTGAATCCATGTTCTAGGGGGGAGCTGCACAGTGATCTCCCACCTCTGTGCAGCCAGTGGCCTGTGCTCCCCAATGCTATGCTGGAGCCTCCACATTTATTTAACAAATAACATTTGCAGAATTTTAAAATATTGTGTGCAGAATTTTTAATTTTTTGGCACATAATTTAAATTTTTTTGGTGCAGGAGTAACTAATCAAACCACCACTTGGAAATAAAGAAAACTAGTCAGCAGAGAATGTTGCAAGATTCTTTAAATTCCTGTGTAACAGATTCCAAGACAGTGGCCCCAAATGACACTTATCAAAAGTGATTTTAAAAGATATTTTGGTTTTAGAAACACTACTTTTTTAATTCACATGATTCCTCCAAGTTCCAAGAGCTCTTAGGATCCCTGGTTTTCAGTTTACTCCTCCTGCTTCATAATTCTACCCCAGTTATTCCAATCCTTAAATTCATTCCCTTCATCTGCCAGTTATGCAGTAGTTTTATGATGGGGACTCAGATATCCACTAATGACAAAGAGAAGAAATTCAAATTAATTTGCACTGGGGACCTAAGACTTCGAGTTTCTCTTTCAGTGTCACTGAAATCCTCAGGTTTCTGTTTTGTTTTTTTTTTTATGAAGATATTTGCCAAAATCTCTCCTGCTTGTGACTTCACCTGAACCACCCTAACCCAGAGAGATAGCAATGCCACCATTTTTAAGGCCAGAATATAATAACTACAGTGCCAGACTATAATATTGGTTTCATGTGTGCAGGCAGCTCAGAATAGCAAATGAATAATTTACTGGTTTTCAGCTTCCAATAAACTAAAAATCAAAATTATTTGCATCCTGCAAGAACAGAATCCAGGATAGAAGCAAGAAAAGTGGGTTAGTTACTGATGATTTTTATCCCTGATGGGTGTTAACACTTGGACTACATTTTCTACATTTTCTTACAGCCTTCAGATGAAAACCAGAAAAAGTAACCCTTTTGTTATTATCCTGATTTTACAGGATTATAAACAGCAGCTAAATATAGCCTAAAAATTATCAGGATCTCCTTTAAGGTAACCTGGTACACCTGCTTCATAAAGAACAGTTTCTGGCACCTAGAAGCAAATGTACTACATACCACATAACTATGTTTCATTGAATCCAACAAGAATTTATGGCATAACCAGACCCTTAAGTAATTAATCATAGATATTTGAAATATTCTAGGTGGCTCAAAGCAAAATCAATGCTGCTTTAGAATGAAACTATTATAAATATGCTGAATTGTGGGGGCATCTGTCCCTGAACCAGTATTGAATATATATGAAAGCAGCTTTAATAATTAGAATAAATAATTGATATAATTTCTGATGCCATCAGTGTGCATACCACTGTTCAGACAACCCTCTCTCTCCCCAAACCTAGTACAATCTACAGAACAAATTATCCTTTCACTTGCATCTGTACTCACAGAACTGGACTTGCACCAGGTAGAATTAAGAGACCTTAGGGGTGGGACAATTAAAGATAGGACTCAAAATAACTTGTTCTGCTCAGTAGGAAATTGGCTGAGGCTTTTAGAAAGCAAGAATCCAAGGGCTTTGGAGGGACTTGCAAACACACACACACCCTGCTACTACCCACAGCCCCACTTCTCCCCACATCCTGACTTTCTCACTGCCAGCCCTGTAAGCCCTGTGCCCCTCAAGAGACACCTGCCGGGGCAGCTCACTCCCCCTCCCATCCCTGCGCCGTCCCTGCTAGCGCCCCAAAGACGAGAAGAGCATCCCAGTCCTTCGCAGCCACGGGCTTTCCTGGTCCGAGCCGCCAGCTCCGCGCCCCCTAGAGCAACAGGTGCACTGGAGAAGGCAGGAGATGCTCCGCTCTGTAGACCGTACCTGGGCAGCGGGCGAAACCAGCGGGGAGAGCACCTGGGAACAACTGCTGCTGCTGCGTTTATGATCGGACAGGACGGAGTGGGAGGCGCCTCCCCGCTGTCACGGCTAAGTTTCGATTCTCAGAAAACACGTAACAGGGATTTCTTTTGATTTACTGCAGGAGGGGAGCGGGCATGTGAACTCAGGACCAGGGCCGCACCCCTCTACTGTTGATACTCTGACCTACTGGAGATAAGGCTGCACTGAGGGCATTATAATGCACACAGGTTTATATTGCTATAACGATGCTGGTTTAGGGCTTGTCTACACTGGCAAGTTTCTGCGCAGTAAAACAGCTTTTTGTGCTCAAACTGCAGATATGCACACATTGCCAAGCCACTTTGTGTGCAGAAACTCCTCAGTTGCAGCTAGGGCGACCAGACAGCAAATGTGAAAAATCGGGATGGGGGTGGGGGGTAATAAGAGCCTATATTGGAAAAAGACATCAAAATCAGGACTGTACCTATAAAATCAGGACATCTGATCACCTTAATTGCAGCACTGCAAAAAAACCACTTCCACCAGAGTCATAAAGCTATTTGCGCAGAGGCTCCAGCGCTCTATTGCCAGTGTGAACACTTGATTGCTTTCTGCGCTGTAATTTGCCTCCGGAGCTGTCCCATAACGCCTCAAGTGACTGCTCATTGTTTTGAACTCAGCTGCCCTGGAGACATGCGCCCTTCCCAGGGGTGAAAGTAACATTAAGCACTTACCTGTATGGTTTCAGAGTAGCAGCCGTGTTAGTCTGTATCCGCAAAAAGAACAGGAGTACTTGTGGCACCTTAGAGTCTAACAAAATATGCATATGCATCCGAAGAAGTGGGCTGTAGTCCACGAAAGCTTATGCTCTAATAAATTTGTTAGTCTCTAAGGTGCCACAAGTACTCCTGTTCTTTTTACCTGTATGGGGGCCTCAGGCAGAAGGGGCGGGGCTCGAGGTCAGCCTCCCCCAGCCAGCCCATCTGCACTGCCTGGCCTGTGCTACCCAGGGCTCCAGCAGCGATTTAAAGGGCCTGGGGCTCCCGGCTGCTACCGCAGTAGTGCCGGCAGCGGCCGGTCTCCCCGCGCCCCCCCATCAGCAGCCCGGGGAGGAACGGGGCAATGACGGCAGCACTTTAACGAGGGTCCTTTGCCGCAGCAGCACTTAAATGTCACTGCCCCTTTTGCGCTCTCCCTCCCCACCCCCCCGCGCGGCGGCGGCCCTGCCGGTAGGGTCCTAACTGGTAGGGCCGCTGACAGCGAAGGGGGGCAAAAGGGCAGCAACGTTAAAGAGCTGCTGCAGCAGCACTTTAAGCAGGGTCCTTAAAGCAGCAGTGCTTTAACGTCGGCTGCGTCTGGGCCGGTACCGGCGGCCACTTTTTACCGGTACACCGTACTGGCCCATACCAGCCCACTTTCACCCCTGGCCCTTCCCCTTTCAAAGCACCATTTCTGACAGTCCTTGCATGCTGTGCTGATCTGCTCTGGGACACAAAGCAAACCATTAATGTGGAATGCTCATGCTGTTGAACACAAAGGCAGGTGTGTGTGTGTGTGTGTGTGTGTGTGAGAGAGAGAGAGAGAGAGAGAGAGAGAGAGAGAGAGAGAGAGAGAGATTGCTGTGCAGAGAGGCCAGGGAGGGAGATGGGGTCTGATGTTGGGGTTTTCTCCTCTCCCTGCCTTAGGACTGGTTGCTTCCTGCTGCTGTCTGAACTTACAAGACAGTATGCTGACACACTCTCTGTCCCCCAAAACACACTGTCTCTCTTCCCGCTCCCTACACAACACACTCCCTGTCACACACTCCTCTCCCCATGCCCCAACTTCAGTTGAAAAGCAACTGGTAATATAATAGGATGCCCATGGAACAATGGGATTGGGAAACCTGCATCATGTGATGCTATGCCTGCCCCATGAGGCATTGCAAACTCTTCCCAAAGCACCATGCGGCCAGTTGCACAGTGGGATAGCTACCACAATGCACTGGTGTCTTTGCCGTTGCAAGAGATGCTAATGTGGATGCACTCCAGTATCACAAGGAACACAGTGTGGACACGCAACAGCGGTTTAATTCCAGCATTTTAATAAAAGTGGTATAACTTGTGCTGCAGAAACTTGCCAGTGTAGACATACCCAATAGTTAAAGCGGTACAACTCCTAGCGGTGGATGCAGTTATATGGCTATAAAGGTGCTTATTTCAATATAGTTTATTCCCCAATAAAAACTCCATGTAGTCCAGACTCAATAGCTTTCTAAATTCCAGCTCAATTTGGATTCACTTGAAGGGAATTTTTGCACAGTAACAACCACTTTTCCCCACCCAGGAAAAAGGTAAAAGCATGGATCCTCCGGGATTCTGCTGATCTTTGTACCCAAGCCCCAAATTCCACTACCTACAAGGAGAACAAGTCCACTGCACCAATAAGAAACCACAAGATCCCAGAACAAGAGTGCTGCAAAACCCATATCCAATATGTGGATCCCAGTGGATCTAAGCAATACTTGGTCCCAATGGCCCAAATTTCACTGGCTAGAGTACATATTTAGCAGCTCCTATTAAAACTTTTAAGCACCTTAAAACTTCAGACCCTGTTGTCTGACAATATTTTGGTCCCAATTCTCCAAATTCTAATATCTAAATAGAAAACAAGTTTAAACATCCCTATTCTACCAATAAAATTCAAACCAGGCCATATTGCAAAATGACAGTGCTGGAAAATCCCAGATCTGGCACCTAAATCTTTTTCAGACCAGCCAATTTATGGCTCCAAACTCCTTGCCTACTAGAATGATCCTGCTTTTCTGGTGTTTTTTATGGTTTTGAATTTCCCTGGAATTTAAAAATGTTTGTAATAGAGAAGATGCTGACACTGAAACTACCTGGTTTACCTCTGGGAGACATTCCTTCTTGTAGAGATGACTTCACTCTAGCATTTTATGGTCCCTTTGCACCAGCTGTGCTTTGCAAAGTGGTGTAAAGGCTGTGCTGGTGCAAAATTGGCCCCTTCTCTCCTTGGTGAATTGGCCTGGCACAACAGGCTCCCACCATTGTTGCAGAACCAGCTCTGTGCTATCTCCACACAATCCCCTGGCATCAGAGTGATCTGGACAGGAGGAGGGATGGCCAATGCAGTCCTGAAAAATAATAAGAGGATGAGCTATTCTGCCCACCATTTCCTTTTGGGGTCCTCAAAAAAGGACTTGGGGGGGAGCTGGCACCATGACACTGGCTAACTGAAAGACAAGAGAAGGAGAAGAAGTGAGCTTCACCATCGGGGCTGCACCCCCCATCATCTACTGGGATCCTGGATTCTTCATCCTAATCCTGAGAGATGTCCTGACCAGACTTGGCCAGAGAGAGAGAGAGCTAGATGACATTGTCACATCCACTACTCAGTCTAAATCCCAAATACCAACTGGGATGTGAAACTTTGTCCCTCACTCGCCCCACCATTCGCCGTCTTTGTGTTCTTTTCCTCTTCCCTTATATTCTATCTAAATTAATATGCAGAGCTGATCTATCCCCGAGCATCTGATCTATCTAGCACAGTTAAAGCCTCCCCTCTCAGTTCCGGCACTATGGAAAACTCCGACATTCTCAGATTTATCATTTCCATTACTTTTCTCCAAAAAAAGAACAAAACCTAAGATCCATGTCTGAGACTTCCTTGCATCAGAGAGCAGGATTTTTGACAGAGGGAGGAGCAGGCTCAGGAACTGAGGGCTGGTCTATGCTAGAAGGCTAAGTCTATGTGAGTTGCCTTGCACCAACCTAACTGTGCATGTGTCTTCACTGAAATTGTCTCTGATATAAGTGCTCCATTATGGCAATACAGTAACTTCACCTCCCTCAACTACATGAAGCCATGGTCAACATATTGTGGTCGACACAGTGTGTGTGTGGATACTGTGTGACCTATGTCTACCCTAACAGTCCTCCAGCAGCTGTCCCACAATGCCTGATACTGACAGGTCCAGTCATAATTGTAAATTCCACTGCCCAGGGTCACAGAAACCAGAAGCCAGGCCCCACTTTAAAAACCCCATAATTCTGAAGTGACTTTTCGTGATTCACCAGCTTGGTGAGCACACCTGGCATCTCACCACTGTTGTGTGCAACCACCCAGTCAGCCATGCCAGTTACATGCTTTAGATATGCTCTGACCTGCAGTAGACAGAAGGTATTGGACCTCCTGGGTCTATGAGGAGAAGAGGCTGTGAAGAGCAGCTATAGAAACATGGACATCTCTGAGCAGATTACATGGGGGATTCAGAAAAAGGGTAATGACAGGTAGCAGCAGCAGTGCCATGTGAAAGTGAAGGAATTGCGGCAGCCGGCAGGTATACCACAAGGCCAGGGAGTCCAACAGTCGATCTGGTGCCAAGCTGCAGACTTACTGCTTTTATAATGAGCTGCATGCCATACTTGGTGGAGACCCTACAAGCAGTCCACAGACCACTGCAGATACCTCGATGGAGCCTAAGACAGAGACCCCAGCCATGAACAGACAGGAGGAGGAGGAGGATGGGGGACATGTGACTGGGGGATGCAGCTATGTTGTGAGTCAAGACCTGTTTGAGATTCCACTGCAATTTAGTCAGTCCCATCAGCGGAGCACAGGCAAGCCTGTTGTAAGGGGAGGAACCTCAGGTAAGTGTGTGAATGCCTTTTCCTTTGGAATGTCTAAATGTACAGATGACGCCCAACCCCAAACTAATCAGGACTCAGGTACTGACTTCCCATGCATTTCCTAATACAAGAAGAGGTAGCAGTACAACAAACAGAAGCAGACTTATCATCTGCTTTTCATTCTCTTGTAAGGTTAGGCAGGGAGGTGACACATGTGGAGCTGTTTGTTTATATATATTGGGAAGTCCCTTGAATTCTTTTGAGATATCTCGATGAAACCTTCATGGCAGTACTTTGCAATCCTCTCCTGAAGGTTTCTAGGGATGGTTGCCTTAGTTCTTCCTCCACGGTAGGATATTTTCCCATGCCATTCCACAATGAGTTTGGCTGGCATCATTTGAGTGAACTGGCTAGCAGGATATGGGCCCAGGTGGCTTTTGGACACCAGCAGCAGCTGTGTTCTCTGTGCCTTTGTTACCTTCAGGAGTGAGATAACAGCTAAAAACACCATCACCTCTGGAAAATAGTGCACCGTTGCCCTGTGCTATTACCCTGGTAAATAGGGGCCAAAATTTTATTGTGTGGAATGCCTGACTCTGAGAAAGAAGGGGACTCTGGAGGACATGTTTTCAGAGATCCTGCAAGTCAGTGCTGCATTGGACCTTGAACAGAGAGCACAGAGAGTGAATAATTCAGACAGTGTAGAGAAGCAAAGAGCAGACAGGAGAAAGTCCCAGAAGGAAAAGGAGAGGGAGATGCACCAGGCCATAATAGGGCTTCTCTGGCCTCCAAACGCTCATGCTAGAGACTCTTGTTGATCTGCAAGTTTAGCAAGTATGAGCTTGCATCTCTTTGCAGTCAGAGAAGATCTCTAAAGTAATACCTTCCTGGAAAGGGATAGCTCAGAGGTTTGAGCATTGGCCTGCTAAACAGTAGCATAGCTAGCGGGGTGCAGGGGAAGCAGCCGCTTCCCCTCAGCACATGTTCCATAAGCGGCGCCTTTCCAAAAGCGGCTGGAGAAGCGAGGGAGGGCGCAGGCTGGCGGCCTGCAGTGTGGCCGGCACCCATGGGGGGCGGCGGGCCTGGTCAGAGGAGCGGGGGGGGCATGGCATGCGGCCCGTAGCGCGACCGGAGGAGCGAGGGGGGGCGCAGGCTGGCAGCCCGCAGCGCAGCCAGCAGCCATGGGGGGGCGGCGGGCACAGAGGGAGCAGCGGGGGGTGCAGCAAGCGGCCCACAGCGTGGCCACCAGCCACGGCCGGAGGAGCGGGGGGGGGCACAGCCGGAGGAGTGGGGGGG